>NW_015163147.1:20772-132540 GCF_001447785.1 Gekko japonicus
GAATAATGAAGAAGACCAGGAATTTTTTGAAGAATGGAGTGACTTTAAAACATACTTAGAAAAGAACTGGGACGTGAAACATAATTTACTATATCTAGAACAATATTAAGTACATGATGTTATCTTGAACTTATTGATTATATGTGACGTAAGGGAGACGCATTGCGGGAAGCCTCTTGGGGGAGGGAGGGAAAATTGGATTTTTGACTGAGTGAGAAAAAGATGGATATTGTATGATTAATGGAAAATAAAAATCTTTTTTTCCAAAAAAACATTTGATGTTTGTGTAAACTGATTAGAAGATCTCCTCTCTTGGGTTTTTAGGTATTAGTGGGTATCTTTACTTTGTCCCTAGATGTAGTCCCTTATCCTATTTCTGTTGTAGTTTGTAGTGTTTATAAAAATGTAATAAAAAAATCCCCTTCAGGGGGCTCAAAATAATAATAATAAAGCATTCAGAGCAGGTCCTGTTTGAGAAGAATGAGATGTCTAAGAGGTAGGAGTGGCAGAGTACCAACTTTCCATGCACAAGGTCCCACATTCAGTCTCCAGTTAAAATGATCAGGCAGTAGGTAACGTGAAAGACTTTCAAAGCCTGACTTTAAGTTAGTATTTCTCAATGAGCAGCTGCCATGTAACCGTTACTACAGAATTTTAAAATTTTCTTTACATTTCTTTTGCCTCTAACAAGGGCACGTAGAAGACTAGTTGACATTCTATGCAGACCTGGATTTGGCTTAGTTTCCGATCGATGGATTCTTGGCATCTTTGATTTGAAGTGTACCTTCTCAATCTAAATCATGATAGAAACATTGAAGTTTAAATCTCAAAAACTGACAAACACATGAAATAAACATTATTCTTTTAAAAATTATTATTAAAAAAAATCCCCTCCAAACCTGACAATTGCCTGTGTGTGTGAAGTGTCATCAAGTCACAGCCAATTTAGGGTGACCATCCAGGGTTTTCAAAGCAAGAGACATTCAGAGGTGGATTGCCATTGCCTGCCTCTGCATAGCTGCCCTGGACTTCCTTGCTGGTTTCCCATCCAAATACTAACCAGGGTGGACCCTGCCTAGCTTCCAAGATCTGAAGAGATTGGGCTAGACTGGGCTATCTGGGTCAGGATAATTTTAAAAGCCAATTAGGAACAGAGGTTACAGTGTTGAACTAATACCAAGGAGACTACAAATCTGCACTCAGCTATGAAGCTCATTGGGTGGCATTTTCTCTCAGCATAACCTAATGGGGCTATTGTGAGGATAAAATGGAGGGGAGAACCATGTAAGATACCCTGGGCTCTTTGAAGGATGGGTGGGATTAAAAAGTGCTTGATAGGATTTTGTGAATTGCCTATGTTTCCTCCAAGGTGGCAAACATTAGCTCTGGAGGGCCATTTAAGTTTGAGAAGATAGGATTGGGGGAGGGGGGGACAGACACTTTCCTCTGTGCCATGGTCCCAGTTTGAACTGAGGCCTTTCACAGCTGTTGTTTATGAAACAAAAATAATGCTGGAAATCTGCTCATGGATTGTCTAGTGTCCTGTTCAGGTTTGGTCCTGAATTTGAATCTGACTCATACTTTGGACCCTGAAACTATCATATGTACTTACTTTTCTTTTACATCGTGGGTGTACCAAGATACACTATATTTGTTTCCATAAAAACTAAGCAGGGTATTACTTGGAAAGCCATGGGAGATGCTTTTTGCTCATGGTTAGGTATAACTGATAGGCAGTGGAATAATAGGATTGAAGTTTTCTTTTCCTGTAATATGTTGTTTGGTTTACTTGCTTGAGCCATCTGTACCATTTTGGTAAATGTGTGGAGTTTTCGATTTTGGAGTTCTGTGAAATATGATTTGACACACAGGGACTAATACGATTTAATAGGCTAGAGATTACACTAGTCAATACGTGGTCTTTGATGTTTCCAGCTCTGATGCTATTATTTTCCCCTGTTTTAAAAAGTATTCCACAGTAATTTGCCACAAAGAACCAGGTGTTACATTGCAAGTATATGGATGAGTAGTCTTGGAGCATAAGTAGGCTAAAATACAGCAGCATTTAAGGGCTAAGGAAGTCAGTGGATAGTTGGCCCAGTTTCTGAATTTGGTGATGCTGCCATCATGTGCTCAACCTGTTACATTGCAAGTATATGGATGAGTAGCCTTGGAGCATAAGCAGGCTAAAATACAGCAGCATTTAAGGACTAAGGGAGTCAGTGGATAGTTGGCCCAGTTTCTGTATTTGGTGATGCTGCCATCATGTGCTCAACCTGATATTTTCTTCCATTCTCTGTGTATTTTCCTTTCTAGAAAAAAATCCTCAATTACTCATTCTCAGGAGAAGCAGAAAAAAAAATATTATCAGTGAGTTAACACCAGTTTTTCCCCCCAAGAAGTATAGGGTTGAAGTATAGGGATGAGCCAAATGTTCAGGGCTGAATAAATAAATTATAATAAATTTTAAAATTCTAATTTCAGTGCAGGCAAAGGTAACATTTTAGCTTGGGTTTAAGGACCCCAATGCAGAGAAAATAACTGAACTATGGATTTGAGAAAGTGGGGAAATGGTTTATATCTACAATATATTCCTTGACTTTGAGGTACGCTAATTAAATACTTCTGATTTCCAGAATTCACATGGCCCCAATGCACATACTGTGTGTGGATGGTGCAATCCATATAATGGAAGGGAATGCCATATTGTGTTCTTCCCTGTGATAAATCCTAGTTTTGACACTTTTGTTGTTGTTACAGTGCTGGAAATCTGCTCAAGCACAAGCATGTACAGACATGCTCTTAAAAGAGTCATTATGTAGTTTCTTTCTGATGTTAGGAATCAACAGGATGGAATTATCACCACTGTGCTTGTTTTGTATTGTCACCCACTGAAGGACTATTGGGCAGGACACTTGGCTCCTTCAACCATTGGTTCCTGCACAGATAGGTACTTTTAATGTGTGCAGTCCCAGTTAACACTTCCCTTCAGATCTTTGATTGCACCTCTTCTGTTTCTCTTTCACCATAATGTCCTGTTTGGATACTCTTCATAGTCCCCTGGTGATATGAAATCACCAGGCATCTTAGCAAAAACATTTCAGAAAAATTAATTGCAATTGCTCATTTAAACTGATATATTTCTATAAATGCAAATTGAGCAGATTCAGCTTTGATTTTTGTATAGCTTAGATTCAAACTCGGGACGACTTTTAATTTTTTGTTCAATCCTCACCACCACCCTTTAAAAATGTTTTATTAATCTAGGATATTTTGGTTTATGTACTGGATGGCTGAGTGTCACTGTTTGACAACACACTTTAAAAAGATTAAAACATACAAAACGTTAAATTCCCAATCCATACATTGATATGAGATTTATTTCTTTAAAGGAATGCAAAATAGTCTAGCTATTATTATACATTCCTGACTAGGGTTTACAACCCGCAAATAGAAGGGAGAGAGCTGTGACCCCCAAATAATATCTAGCCTTTTTTCTTTCCCTGCCTTAAAGCGCAGGCCAAGCCAATTCAGGTTTACTAAGAAATAAAGCCCTCTTACTTTAATGGGACTTGCTCCCAAGTTAAGTGTGCACTAGCCTGCATGCCTGCAACTTCACAGTGCAATCCTCCTAAAAACATTTTTCTGCGAATAAGCTTCTAAGAAGACCTCTTTAGGACAACGCTGTTGATTCCATCGGTACTTAGATGTCAAAAAGGAAAGCTAGAAGCCTCAGGATTGGATGACAGAATACCCTTAAGACCCGCCCACAAATCCACGAACGAGTGCTAGTTTTCTACCATAGATAAGTGGCTAGACAAGTTATGCGGAAAGGACACAACCTATCCTCCTGTCAGGATCCCGTTACCCCGATCTGTTTTCACTCTTTGCGCATGCGTCAGGTTTGTCAGACAGCCAATGCAACGGCCGTCGCACCGATGTGACGTATACGTAATAGGCGGTGTTGCAAAGCTTGAGGGGTTCTGTTGTTGTAGTAGGATGGTGGGCTGTTGAGGGAGGACGGGCGGCGGAGAAGACTGCCTGGGGCCGGTCATGGCGCTGAGGCCTGGCCCAGGGGAAAATGAATAAGGGTTGGCTGGAGCTGGAGAGCGACCCTGGTGAGTAAATGAGTTCCTGACCTGGGAATGGGGGCAAGGCTGAGATCCTGGGGGTTGGGGACCTGAGGGGACGTGGTGGGCGCCTTCCCTTTGGAGAGGGTCTATAGACGGGACGGGGGGACGGTGCTAGCGATGAGGGCAGAACGGTCACTGATGCGCGCGCCTGCGTGGGGGAGGGGGGCTTCCATACACAGTGTCGGTAAGGAGGGTAGGTATGCCTGTCGATTAGGAAAGTTGGTCAAGAAGCTTAAGTCTCCACACTCCCTTCATTCTCCCAGTGTGCAACTGAGCATGTTAGGCTTGCGATGCTGTGTGCCAAAATGGTGTTGTATCTGGAGCTGATCTGTGTACCTGTCCATCTCCTATCAGGTCATAGCCTTTTGTTGACATTGTGAAGGACAGTCTTTTGTCCTGTTCCTGCTCCATCACCCCTTCCCATCTGCTTTTTAAAACTTGTCTGAGAGAGATGCCCGGATGTTTTATATCACACAAAGAAAGTAGGGCTACAAATACAACAAGCGATGTAGGAAAAAACTCCAGAAGGGTACAGTGTATTTGGAAATGTGAAAGGCTGTGGTACGATAGATCAGTACTGTTGCGGCAATGAATACTTCCTGCAGAAAATGAAACATTGAAAAAATGTTGAAACCCAGTGATCTATAGTGATCTATAAATGATCAGTATTATGTGATATGGTATCTATCTTTTTAAGGCTGAAACAGAATAATTTAAAAAATAAATGTTCTTGGAGAAAAGGCAGCAATCATTGCAATAAAAATTCTCTTGTACCAATTCTATAAGTAACAAGTTGGTCTTATTTGGGGTCAGTTCAATATATTTTATTATGTAGATCAGATTAAAATATTTTTTGTTACCACTTCTATGTGTTTGCTGTTTAAGTTGCTGTAGTCTTTTTTTGGGGGGGATACCATTTTCTTGGATTCATTTTTAAATCAAATAATTTAACATTACAAGAACACTTATTTTACTGTAACTATAGCATTTTTAAAAACAACAATATTTAAGTGACTTGCTTAAATTACAATTTGAACACTGTTCAAAGACTAGTTTTTGCAGTGTTGCTATACACAAATATTTTAGTAAAAATTAAGCTTAATTTTTTAGTAAGTGATAAAGAGAGAGGGATTGCCTAAACACGAATTGGGGGCTCCCATTAGTCCAGTTCTCTCAGCATGTCCTGCAACTGTACAGTCAGAAGCTTCAAATATGCTAACATTAATTTATTTAAATGTTTATACTTCCCTTCCCCTGGCTGAAGCTGGCTTACATCATTATAAATATACTAATAATTTATTCAACTCACTTTTATTTCTCCTCTTTGAAATGGTTAAAATTAGTAAATGTAGTTGACCCAACTTGAAAACCAAGTGGTTTAGATTTGAAATAAAACACATTGCTTTTGCTATGGCTAGTATTTTTCAGCCATCTTCCTCAGGTGTCTCCAACCTTTTGAGCCTGTGGGCACCTTTGAACTGTTGATAAAACTTGGGGTGCACAGCCACAAAATAGCTGCGAGGGAGGGTGGAGCCAGCCATAAAATGGTTACCACAACTTACTTTAAGTCACACAAGTGAAGATCCTTATGCTGCGGTGGCAGCTGCTACCAAAGCAACATTTTTAAAAAACCTGCACACCCAATCAAATGTCCAGTGACTCATCAGAAGCCTTGCTAGGCAAGAACCTTACCCACATTCTAGAAACACTTGGTGTGCACCAGGAAGTGTCAGGAGGTGCCATGGTACCCATGGACACCAAGTTGAGGACCCCGATCTACCTTACCTCGAAGAGATTTGTACTATGACGGTTTAAGAAAGTTATAGTGATCTATTAGAAGAACAAATGTAGAGTCCAGTGGCACCTTTAAGACTAATAAAGGTTTATTCAAGGTATGAGCTTTCATGTGCATGCACACTTTTTCAAAGACAAGGCAGTTGTCCCTTTTCCATCCCTCATGCCCCCTTAGTTCACCACTGCCGCCCTATTTGCATAACGTAACAGCATTTTTTCCTTTCTTTTTTGAGGTGGGCACAGTGTTCTGTCAGCAAAACATTCCAATATTCCTTGCATTGCATTCAGTATTCTAATATACTATTCTGAAAAGGAAATACACTAAAATACACAGGATGTATAGTCCTTCTTATTGAGAATACATATGTGAGGACTGAATGAGTTAGCATATGTAATGAGAGAAGAAACCAATATCCCTGTTGAGTCCTGGGGAGGTTTTTGTTCCAAGTGTTCTAATAACTTGTAATTCAGCAGTTTCCCTTCTGTTCCTGAAGTTCCTTTGTAATAAAACAGCTACTTTGAGGTCATTCATTGAATGTCCTGGAAGGTTGAAGTGTTCTCCTACAGGTTTCTCAGTCTTGTGATTCATTGTATCTCAGAAACCCAATAACTGGCTTTCAGATTTCATCATAATCACAGGGTGAAAAAGACAACTGGGAGCCAACAAGGAAATAATTGTTTACTGTTTTCCTCATGATATAAATATCCCAAAGTTTGTCAAACCAGGCATCTATGGAAGACCTGTTTGGGCTTTTGTGATTCCTGATGTCAGATTTGTGTCCATTTATCCTCTGGTGTAGACTGTCCTGTTTGTTCTATGTAGAGAACTGAAGGGCATTGTTGGCATTTAATGACATATACCATGTTAGAAGATGAGGAAGTGAATGAGCCTCTGATGGTGTAGTTGATGTTGTTAGGTCCAATGATTGTGTTGTATGGTTGGATGTGGCAGCAAAGTTGGCATCTGGGTTTATTGCAAGCTCTGGTCCCAGTGTCCATGTTCAAATTAGACGTTGCATTATTGTGGGTGATTGCATTATTGCAATTCCAGGACGTTCAGTTGCTGATCTAAAAGTAGCAGTTCTCTTACAAAAGAATTTCGAAGGGAGATTAGAAAGAGAGACTGCTGAATTGCAATTGATAATGAAGCTCAAGACAATGCATCCACCTGGATTGAATTGAGACCTAGGTTTCCTGTCTCATTACCAATGCTGATTTCTCCACACCTATTACCCATCTGCATATTTCACCTAAATCCAATTACGCCCACTGTTGTTATTAACTGCTATTGTTATTTGCCTGCTAATGTCATTTGGCATCTGAAATCATTCCACTTTCCGATAAATATGACTGATGGACTCTCACTCTAGCTGTATCTGAAAAAGTGAGCAGTGACTCACAAAAGCTCATATACCCTGCCGCATATTTTGTTAGTCTTTAAAGGGCTACTGGACTCTTGTTCATTGTTGATTGTCTTACTGCTCTGCATGTTGTTCCCAAACACAAATGTGCATGCCTGAAGTTTGGAGCATGTGTTTGTCTTTGGTCCTGGAAACTTCTTCCAGCTCACTTATACCCATCCATCCTCTTCCCTCTTCATCCTGTGATCAGCATTCAGCCAGGCTGAATGTCAGCTGAGCCATTGGGTGGCTCTGGTTGAGGTTGCAGGGTATATGATTGTTTTCCCCCTTGTTGATTGATCCTATTCTTATAGCACCTACTGCAACAAAATGTGTACATGCTGCTGCTGCTGCTGCTGTTCTTGATGGCTAAAAGTAGCAACAGCACAGTAGCAGTACACTGCTGTAAGAGTGAGGAAAAAGAACAGCAGCTAGCATATGGTCATTAATTAAAGTAAAGGCATGTTCAGTGATTGTTGAACTGGTTCATCTACATATTGCACGCTTGGAGTTGAAAGAACATACATGTGCATTTGGCACAAAGGAGGCTGGAATGAAAGGCATCCCCTGTTTCTGCTTGCAGAATTTGGGATCTTTAATGTATTCTTCAGAATATGTGTACTGCTCAATAAGTATTACTTTCTTGTTCCTTTGCAGGGCTCTTCACTCTTCTAGTAGAGGATTTTGGTAAGTAATCTAGAATCCGTCTGGCCATTTTTACATGACTTTCTATACGCTCACTTTTACTGTATATTTTTGGTAGGTGTTAAAGGGGTGCAAGTTGAAGAGATCTATGATCTACAGAGCAAATGCCAAGGGTAAGTAACTAACACTGATGTTGGTTAGGGAAAGCTAAAAGAACTTTCTGCGGTGTATGACTGGCCCTGATGTTTGTAAAGAATCAGGTTGAATTCAGATTGGTTTCCATTCAGAATTGTTAGTTTTTTAATGTGGAAGTTGTTGCCAGGTCTTTTGTGAATCTTTTTCATGGGCTGGACTGGAGCTGAATTGAATGTTCAAAGCTAGCCATAAGGCCACTGAACAGAATCGTGGCAACACTGTTAACAACAAAAGGTTAACAGTGTCGTGTTAACTTATTAGACATTCATAGTAAAGGGGGACTGGGGGCAGACCCTGACTTCAGCCATAGACTCCTGGGTGGGGGGAAGGAGCTTATGCCTATTTGGGCAACTTCCACCACATGTGGCTCCTTCAAAAGCCACGGTCAAAAGGCAGGGCCCAGCTGTGCCAGCAGGCATGTCAAAGGCAGGGCCCAGCTGTGCCAGCAGGCATGTCAACTCCTCAAGAGTCATGAAGCCACAGTGGGGCATGCACTGATTGCAGCATGGTCTTTAGAAGGAAAATGGAAAAGGTCCAGGGAGGGTTTGTCAGTGTCCTACTCAAGGCTGCACAAGAAGGGAGCTGGAGAGAGGAAGAAATGGATGAGCCAAAACCCTCTTCCCTCTCTGTCTGAGGCCACAGGGGCAGCTCAAGCATTGAGGCAAACTTGTAGGTGGAGTGGGAGTGAAGCCCACGAATAAAGATGTATAATATCAAAGTCCTATTATCCCTTATTGCATTCAGATCACAATAGTTTTTATACTGAGGTGCTACAGGGCGAATGAGGTACCATGCACCAATTTGCCATGCTGTCATATTTAGTAGTACAAAAACAATAATAGTTCAGAGACATAATGGGATAAGGGCACTGATAACATGAGGAGTAATATCTCCGTATGAAATTTCAGATAATAGATATTTGCACTGATTGTCAGCATTTGGGTGTACAGAGATGGGTGCTGATGAATGAAATTGCCTTAGTTGTTTGTAATATGAACTGCTTGGTTTTGTTACCCTGCTGTTTCCATTCTGTTCTTCAGGCCAGTTTATGGGTTCATCTTCCTCTTCAAATGGATCGAGGAGCGCAGGTCCCGACGGAAGGTCTCTACACTGGTAGATGAGACATCTGTAATTGATGATGACATTGTGAATAACATGTTCTTTGCTCACCAGGTAAGCTGATATGAGTGAAAAAAAGTTCTCTTCCACTCTTCTAAGTAAGAGAGAGCCAGAGCTTATTGTGAGCCAATTTCATGTCTTGCACTGAGGACAAATTTCTAGGATCAGTTCCACAATATGCGTAATACTGATGAGAAAGTTTTGCTTTTGAGTATTCACAGAATGCCTCTCTTCTTGCTGAATTAGCTGTTCTCAACACAACTGATATAAGGAATAAGGCCTTCCAGACCAGGGGACATGCCTTCAGTCAGTTAAACTCTAGTGCTTATTAGAAATGAGAGCCCCAGAGTACAGCATCCTCATAACTGGAGTCAGGGCAATTCTTACCCCCATCCCATTATTACTTACTGTCCTTGCAATAACTATGGATTCCTCATCCATTTTCATTTCCTGCCATAGCTTATGTCTTTACCATCTCTTGCTTTGATGTCAGCTCCCCCACTTAACCTGTACAAAGCGGGCAGCTGCTTCCACGTCTGTTTTTCAGCTCTGTAGATGATCCAGCTTTCTTATGGTTTAATATCAATGAACTCAGAGGCCAGATTAGGTTCTGAAAATTAGGTTTTTTTAAGCAATGTCGGGTGCAAACGTCTTGGGCAAAATCTTTTACTCTTTTTGTTATGGCTTCAATTTTATGGAACAGACCGCTGCAGAAAGCTCAGAGGGCACATTCATTGGCCGTTTTCTGCAAGACAGTCCATTTTTATAAGGAATATTCTGCTTGTATTTTATTACTGCTGGGGAGTGGAATTGCTAAATTATGACTTCGTAAGGTGCATAGCACTCAGGATAAGGTGGAATAGAAACTTTTAAGCCAATATACTTTTTTGAGCACGAGGATATGCTCTAATTTTACCTTCCTGTTTTTTCTTCCATCTTCACATTCAGGGGTAGGTTTGAATGTAAAGAGAGCTGTGGTTGTCGAGTTTGTCCTGCATTAGCTGCTTGGTGCTTCGGTTTAAGGGATTTTGTTGTTGAAGAGGAGGGCTGCCATAGTAAATAGCATGGTGGAACCACCTTTGGAACTTTGTAGTTAAGAGCATGGGTTACGGATAACTTCTGTAAATAAATTATTGCGGTCCCACCTGACTAGGTTGATCTCTGTAGGACTGCTGGGAGAATAGTTGGGTGGGCCTCGTAGCAGGGGTAGAACTTCATGGCATTTTGATTCTTTCAGTCTCTGTGATTGCTGCTCTTATCTATTACTGTGTAGTAGGAATAGAGGTTTTGCTGAAGGCACTGATTGCTTCAATAATTGATCTGAAATCATTGCTGTAGGGGCAACTGTGGCCAGCCCGGCTACTCCAAGATTGCTTTTTCATGCTGAACATAAATGTTCTCTTGTCTCATTTTGTATAAGCTGATTCCCAATTCTTGTGCCACACATGCCTTGTTGAGTGTCCTCCTGAACTGCAGCAATGTGGATCTGGGGCCAACCCTGAGCCGAATGAAGGAGTTCACTAAAGGGTTTAGTCCAGAGGTATGGTGTGGCAGTGTGCAGATGAGGGCATACCAAGATCATTGTGGGCTGTTGATCTCCTAAGGTCCTTTTGTAAAATTTTATGTCTTGGTAGCATTCCCTTTCTCTATAACTTGACCTATTCCTTTATTTCTTTGGGGAGGGGAGCTTTTCCTTTGGCAGTTTAAAGAACCTTTTCTGATGTATGAATACCAATTCATCAGTATCACCATAGACCAGGGAGACATTAGATGAACAGGAGCTGGAAATGCTGTGCTGAGCCTTTTAAGTGTTTTCATTCTTTGTGGCTGGGGATGGGGTGGTTCAGCGGTTTGGTCCACTAGGCTCCTTACTGTATTGTAGATTAATTGTAGATTACTAATTTGGTTATTTGGAGAAAACGGTTTGCTAGTGAAACTATTGCCATAAACTCTGAACATAAACTTTGTGCATGTTTTCCAGTAAGCATACTGCTGTCTGACAGTATTAGTGCCCCAGGTGTCCTGTTACGAATTCTGCTGAGTTCCCCCCCACCTTCTATACAAGAAAGGAAATTATTTTGGGCAACTGTATAGAGGATTTCCGTTAGGGTGATGGGGAGGGGCTTAAACAACAACAACTATGTATGAGTTTGAAAGAATCTGGTCTACCTTTTTGCTCTTATTTTTCCAGAGCAAAGGTTATGCAATTGGAAATGCACCAGAATTGGCCAAAGCCCATAACAGTCATGCTAGGTAAGTGGGATGGTAGGGCACCATTGTCTACCAAATGAAGTCAGCCCATCTTCTTTGACTACATGGATGTTTGCTGTCTTGGCAGGCCAGAGCCGCGACATTTGCCAGAAAAGCAGAATGGGATCAGTGCTGTACGGACTATGGAGGCGTTTCACTTTGTCAGCTATGTTCCCATCAAGGGACGGCTCTTTGAACTGGATGGCCTGAAGGTTTATCCCATTGACCATGGTAAGGGACCTCTTAACTTGGGTGTTTGCTCAACTGCAGCCTGGGAAATGTTGACACACCAGGTTTCTGATGGTCTGTCATTTCCATTATTGTATAGAGGAATCACTGTATTTATCATTTCGGAAGCTCTTAGCAACATACAGAATGCTTTAGAGATCTGGTGTTCCTTATCAGTCTGATTTACTAGGATCCTGTTTTACATTTCCTGTTAGTATTCTAAGTTTGCTCAGGTAGTTGCAGTTTACTCATCCTTTTAAAAAAAATGCTGATTCTAGACATCTGTCATTTTTGTTCCAACTTCTTTCTAAGTATATCTGGGAGGTATATATTTGCTTCTTTTCTCACATTTTATTTCACAACAACCCTGTGGATAGATCTGGGTAAGAAACAGTGACTTGCCTTAAGTCAACCAGTAGCCTTCAAGGTATGAGAAGAGATTTGAACCTGGGCTGCCTAGTGATATTCCAGTATTCTTGCTGCTACACCGTACTGCTTTCTTGAAATAATCAACAGTTCCTTTGTAGGTTAACATGATTACTTCTTTCTTTTAACTGCTGAATAACTAGTATCAGTTTAGTAATAGCAAAACGTGTCTTACGTGCTATCTTAAAAAACACCCCTTGGAAATCCACCCTTTAATTCAACTGGATATTCTGTCCTGTGTCTAGGCTTCGGTTGGTGCTATTTTTTTTAAAAAAAATTATTTCTTAAATTTGTATCCTGCCCTCCCCGCCGTGGCAGGCTCAGGGCGGCTTACAGAATATATATATGTATATGTTAAAACACCAAAGTATATTAAAACCCCAAATAAGTTAAAATCACAATATATAAGATCATCACTGCTAAGAGCCTAGATATTAATACAAGATGGCGGCATTCCGTCGACATTAGAAGGTCACATACCACCACAGTCCAGGTTCCTGCCAGGTTATTGGTCGTTGAGTTGGGGCCACGCCCATTGTATTAGAAGGCGGCACCCTAATCGAAAGCCTGGTGGAAGAGCTAACAGGTGGAGAACTAGCCTGCCTTCACTTTTGTCTGCCTCTCTTTTGGTAGCTAAAGTCAGCCTTCTGCCTGGAGGTTAATAAAAGTATGATGTAGCAGTTGAAGAGTGCTGGATATATTATGTGCGACAGCTTTCACTGTATGAGAAGTTGGGAAGGAGTACTTTGTGCTTTTCACTTCTGTTAGGGAAGACTGGGGTTACTGTGAGATGCTTGTCTTTGGTTGTAATTTATGTTTCTAGATTCTCTGTTTTTGTTTGCTTTGGTTAACCCTTTCTGGTTGTCTGAATTGGGATGAGACAAACATTGTGAGGAAATGTTTTGGAGAAAAGGAGTTTGTTTCTTATAGGAGTTGACTTTGCGGGTAGCATACATGTTTTAGAATCCTCCTTTTGTCCATGTGGACAACTCAGACTATTCTCATTATTTGGCTGATCCTTGTAATATTTTTCTGCATTTACGCTCCTCATTACTTTTGCACAGGAGGAAAACCCTGTGCACAGTTCAAGCCCTGGTAGTAATTGAATGCCGGAGCATTTATCCGTACATATCTGTTATTGCCTCTTCTTGCTTTTTAGGGCCCTGGGCAGAAGATGAGGAATGGACAGACAAAGCCAGGAGGGTTATCATGGAGAGGATTGGACTCGCTACAGCAGGGTAAATGCCTAAATCAGTCTGAAGTGAGCATTGGCTTGGTTTGGGTGACAACTTTAGAGGCGTACTTAAGAAGAGACAGAACTTTTTTCTCGGAAGCTCATGTTCTGTAGACATGGCTTTGGTACAATAATAGTACCCACCTCTTTGCAGAAGGTGCATGATGAGGTTAAAGCCTGGTGCTAAGACTTGCTGCTCCTGTAAAACTATCCACACATACCAACAAGTTCATCAGTCCTATCCAGTGCCAGAAACTGTGACACTGTGCTTTGTTGGAATGACATTGGTGGCAAAAGTATTTAGGACTGGAATGTTTAACAGCAGGTGTGGTCTTTATGCAGGGAACCATATCATGACATCCGTTTCAACTTGATGGCAGTGGTGCCTGACAGGAGGGTGAAATATGAATCCAAGCTGCAGATCTTGAAGATGAACAGGCAGACTGTATTAGAGGCTTTGCAGCAGGTAAAGGGCAGAGTGGGAGTGGGAGCCTAATGGTGCCGACCACTTAAGAAAGAACAGTGAAAACCTGGGAGACATAGAGTGGCAGAAATACTTTTGAGGAATGGGGCTTCTGTTAAAGGGAGCTCACAAGAAAAGCTACTAGCTGGCTTATGATCTTATTTCCCAGACAGGACATGTTGGGGGGCTCTCAAAAGCAAAACAACCAGTTGTTGAATGTCACAACTGGACAAATACATCTTGAGGGAATATGTAGGTTTTCAGTTGTTTCAGAATGGGGGCACATTTGGAACAGCTGCATGCCCAAAAGTCTTAATGTAATAACAGTTGGAAGAAATATGGCTGATGTGCTACACAAACGTAGCAGGTGACCTGCAAGCATTCTCTAAAAAAGTCTTTTTCCACTTGTAGGGAAGCTTGTTAATGGAAACTTCCTTAGCTATAGGAAATCTCATTGTTTTCTTCATCTTTGTTGTTTTTTTAATTTTGTGAACGGCTTGGCTCCTTCTTTGTCTTTTTCATGTAAGCTAATCCGAGTGACTCAACCAGAGCTCGTTCATACCCAGAAGTCCCAGGAGTCCCAGGCTTCTGAGGAGTCCAAGCCAGGTAACAACAAGACCCAAACTGCGCTGGAACTAGGGAGAGTGCAACTGGCCCCTGAGAGCTCACAGGCAGGTATGGGATTCATTCTAGGGATGTATCCTTAAATGCTGTGGAGTACTGTGAATAAAGAGCTCTACTCAAAATGTATGAAAAGCAGGAACAGACGGATGTAGTGGAAGTGGTTAAAGGCTTGTCTTTACTGTGCTAAATCTTACTGGTGAAATGTTCCAGTCTATGACGTAACGCAAGGAGGACTGTAAATCATAAGCGTCTTTATCTAAAGTAAATATATCCTTGCCTTTGGAAGGAGACTGGAACCACGTCCTGCTGGAGAAGTAAAACCCACAAGAGTAGGAGGTGTTTCCTCTTGAACATAAAAGGTTTATACATGTACTTTGCAGAGAGTGCTGAGGATACTACGGGCCAAGATCAGCCTGCCTCAACCCAGAACCTGCCAAGCAAATCCAAGCTGAGCAATAAACCATCTGTGAGCAGTATAAATGGGGCCCTGGCAAACCCCAGTCCCATTGTACAGAGGCTGCCAGCTTTCCTGGATAATCACAACTATGCCAAGTCACCCATGCAGGTAAATAGTGTGTTGTGTCTAGATGCTCTGTTCCCCCTGGCATAGTAAAACCTTCCTGAACTGTGCTTCCCTGGGTCTAACTAGTTGCTTTGGCACTTCCAGAGGGAACAGTGGCTTCTTAGTTGGCTGGGAATACATGAATAGCTGCTCTTGGGGTACTGCTTCACATGTAGTTTAAAATTCTACAGTGGAAAATTCCATTTTCTAGGAATAGAATAAATCTTGGAAATATTAATACTTGGAAAGTATTAATATTTATCTGAAGTGTTTCTAGGCTGCTTTTCAGGCATGTCAAAAAGGCATGGGGGAATATTTGGTTTGAAGGCAAAAACTGGAATAGAAAACAAAGAATGTTGATAAGGCTGAGTGGAGGGACGCATTTGATGTAGGGGAGCCACACTGAGTTTTGGTGACTCATTCAAGTCTTTTCTTGGCTGGCAGGCATTTACTGGATGTTTTTGTCTTTCCTCCAGGTGATAAAAAACCTTTAGTAAGTAAGCTGATCATTGTTATCCTTTTTTAGGATTGTCTTCAGTGTTTATCTGAACCTTTCATTAGTCTCAGGATGGTCTGAATTACAATGTAGCCTTCTCACTTGTATTCTGCTTCTTAAAGTTTCATGAATGCTGTGTGAAGTTTGCCTCTTCATCTGACAAACTTCCTGGGCGATCCCCATAGGAAGCAAAAACCTTGAAAATGTATCTGCCTCTGCAAAAGCTCTAGTAAGAATGCTCGTCTGGTGACAGTTTGTATATTGCAATGTATTTTTTGTAACTTCAGTAAAAAGAGTTGTAATGGCCATGCCGATTTATCGTAAAGGGGTTTGATAACTAGCAAAATTTATGAGGCGTGTGTGTGAATCTTTTTTTCTTAAAATATGAACAATTTCACTTTTGGCTGTTACAGTGAACCTGAAAATGCCCCAAAGCATATTTTGTCAGTACGTCCCTAGAATGCATCTTTCATGAGACTGAAGAAAGGGGGACTATCTCAACTCACCCCCTTTTTTAGCTTGCCTTTGTGTTCACAAACTTAATCTGGAATACTGAAATCCTGATACAGTACAGGGGCTCATCCCCCACCTCAGACAAACTTCTTTATGCAGCAGTGGTTCTTGAAAGACTGGTTTCCCTGGGGTATAATTTCTAGGACATGTTCTTCAGGTAGTGCTGTGTCTTTTGTTGCAGGAAGAGGAGGACCTTGCAGCAGGAGTGGGCCGTAGCCGGGTTCCTGTACGGCAGCACCAGCAATATTCTGATGACGAGGATGAGGATGATGATGACGATGAAGAGGAGGTTTGCAGTGCCAATCCTGCCATGAGGTAAATAGCGAGGCCAATGGTTGCTCCCTCCAGCCTTGTTTCTTTGTAGCTGATGGAGTCCTTATGATGTCCTGAACATGGAGAATAAGGATTTTATTAGGTTACTTTGTCAGCTCCATCTCTGACCTGTCAGGATGAATGGTCAGAAACAGAAATAATTTGAAGAGGGAAAGGCTGCTTATTAGTGTAAACAACATTATGTGTATAAAGGGGGGGGGGACGACCAGTGAGGGCTCACAGGGTAGGGGAATCTCTCCCCTTTCTCTTTTCCTCAACTTTCCCTCTCTTGCTTTCCCTCTTTGCTTCTCCATGGCACTGCCTGCAGCCTCTCACCTTTCCTTCTCTTGCAGCCGCCTACCTATTTTTTTGTTTTTCCCCTTTGCAGCCTCTGCCCCTCGACTCACCCACCTATTTTCCCCCTCCCCTGTCTTCAGCTTTCCCTTTTTTGCTCCCCCTTCTCCAGCTCGATCTTCTATTTTTCCTAATCTTCTACTTTTTCTAGCCTGTCTCTTTCCACTCCCCTGACACTGCGGCTCATAATCCTTGGCATTATTGGTGATGGCTGGCTTAGCAAGTTCGCTGCCCCCTCCAGCCCATGAGATCTCATAACGTGGAGCTCAGTGGCAACAGTCTTTTAAAAAGAAACAGTAATTGCTTCTATTTTTTATTTTCTAAGCCCCATTTTTTCCCCTTACATTTCATGCTTATATGTAAACCTGGAGCTTCCCCCGGGCTTTTACTCCCTTCCCTGTTGGCCCTTGGCTCCACTGGGTGGCGTTTTTGATCCACACTCCATGGCCTATTCCTGAATAAGATATAATCCTACAAATAGAATTACATAAGATCTTTTCTGTGTGACAGAAATCTCTGTCATTAGTGGAACAGATCAGTAGGATCTAGTCCTGTGCAATGCAGCTATTTTATGCTTCTAGATTACGCATACTGTGTTTGGGTGGGTGTGTTATATCATGGGTGTTTTGTTACGGTATTGTTCTTCTATCTTCTTATTTCTGGTTGGTTTTGGACAGATTCAAGAGGAAGGGACAGATGAAGCCAGACAACCTGGCTGGGAGGACAGATGGCCAGCTCTCCATGCTGCAGCCCAACACCATTAATGTGCTGACCGAGAAGCTCAAGGAGACACAAAAAGACCTCTCCATTCCTCTGTCTATCAAGACCAGCAGTGGAGGCACTGCAGTTGCTGCTGTTGCCCATTCCCAGCCATCCCCTACACCAAGCAACGAGAGCACGGACACTGCCTCTGAGATTGGGAGTGCCTTCAATTCCCCACTCCGTTCCCCCATCCGGTCAGCCAATCCCACTCGCCCCTCCAGCCCTGTCACCTCCCACATTTCAAAGGTGCTATTTGGGGAGGAGGACAGCTTGCTGCGTGTGGACTGCATACGCTACAACCGGGCTGTGAGGGAGTTGGGTCCTATGATCAGCACAGGCTTGCTACACCTCACGGAAGATGGGGTGTTCTGCCCACTTACAACCACAGGTAAAGTTGTACAGGGTCTGCCCACTTACAACCACAGGTAAAGTTCATAGGAAAGGCCTTGTACAGTGTGAACTATCAGAGGCTTGTAGTCTAGACTGCACAATGAACATTGAGAGGATGGCAGGCAGTTCCCATTTAGATGCTGAATTGACTTCTTATATAAAGCCTGTGCTAAGTACTGATCTGCAACTTCAGCTGTCTTCAGACAAATTACTTGTTCAATAGGTGCTGTAAAGCTCCCTGCTGTGACCTGGATGGCCCAGGCTAGCCAGATCTCAGAAGCTAAGCAGGGTCAGCCCTGGCTGGTCCTTCGATGGGAGGCCAACAGGGAGGTCCAGGATAGGTAGGCAATGGCAAACCACCTCTGAACCTCTCTTGCCTTGAAAACCTGACGGCAGTGCCATACGTCGGTTGCAACTTGACGGCACTTTCCATCACCGTTTAAATCCCTATGTCCTGTACTGTTCAGACTAAGAGTGGGTAAACCAGTGGTTTGAAGAGACCTGATAGCTAAACAAACTCCTGCATGCTGAGGAGAATGTTAATGGCAGAACACATGCTCTATTCTTTCCCATGGTACTGAGGGTATGGCCCCTTACTCTAGATAGCAGAGCTACAAAGAAAGCTGCCATAACCCCACGTGACTTTATGGAGTAACCCTCCTGTGAAAAGCAGTATTCATGTACCCTTGTTTGTAAACAACTGTACACGCTCTCTATAAGAAAAACATGCCTTAATGACTTAACTACATGTTCCTGTTTCATTGTTACGTGATAAGCAGCTTGGCCCTCAGTCTGCCAGACTTTCCCTTGATATGAGCATTGGAGGCTTTGGCTTGCCAGTCAGCCCTTGCTAGGGCTCGTAGAGTATGTTCTGCATAATTTTTTTTGGCACTATACCCCTTCTTCCATCCTATCAGTTCTATTGATTGACTGTCCTTAAATTCTGGACGACTTGGCTAGGTCAAATGTTTTTCCCTCTGTGGGGTAGATTCCAAGGAATAGCTTAGGTGGACACATTGTGCCCTTGTGGATCTGTGACATCTAAAACTTTATTTTACACCCCTTTTGACTTTATGTTGGTGGCCCTTTTGAGAAATCTCTGGATTTGGCAGGTTATAGCTTCTGATACTTTTTTTTTGCCTTTCCAGCTAACTGCTACTGATGTTGACATTATGTTCACTGTAGTAAATTTTTTTGGCTGCAGTGGCTGCTAGGGTTAGGGTGGAAATAGATGGTGGTATTAGAAGAGCTTGTGTTGTCAAAGATCATTGCATCAGTGTATTATAAAAATAAAATGCTGCTAGAGGGTTTGGGGAACAAGAACATTTATACAATCTGTTCTGAGAATGTGAATGTCATCATTTGGGGGTTAGATATGTTCACAAAAAGTGTGAGCAGCATTACTGAAGTACTCAGTACTTCTGTTAATTTGGATACCCTTTATGTGGTTAACATTTCTTCTTTTTGATGTCTTTGCTGATATCAGATGGTGGGAAAAACTCCCCTCCTTTGAGCAAATCAAGTGAAGAAGTTCAGGCCATTGTCAAAGTAGAAGAGAGAGACTCAAGTGAACCAAATGAGAGCAAGGAGAAAGCGGGACACAGCCGTTCAAGTGATCCTCCATGTGGGGAAAAGTATTCTCCGAAAGTGAGTATTTATTCCTCTTCCCACTCTGTCTAGCAGTCATGCTCTGGTAGAGGGTGACAACTGATCTTCAGGGTAAGCCACTTGCTCTGTTTCTGATGCTGTAGTCTGTAAAATGACTACGTTCTTGAAAAGTTATTCTTTACCAGAGCCATGAAGTTTTGCTGTCTGTACTTTCACCACAAAATCTGCATTATAGCTGCTAAATAACAATGAAGAAGGAACACTGTGTGTAATAACTCACAATCCAAAATGCTAATGAAGTGCATACACTATTATAAAGAACCACATAGATATCAGACAGAAAATGCAAGATGTAAGCAATATATATTTAAACATTAGAACATAATACATGTTGTAAAATGTGATAAATACACGTTCATTACAAAGCTATAGTATAACGGAGAACAGTACAGATTGTAAAACGTGTGAACAACATGTGTCAGGAATCTGGTTTTGTATCATTTTTCAAAATGTCTTCATCAAAAGAGTTCAGAATTAAAGTAAGAAGGAATTTCCGTTGCTAGGTCTCCAGTCTCTGATTTATAATTGGCTCAGTGGCTGAATATTCTGACTCACTCCCACAAGATGCAGTCTCCTAAACACGAAAACACTGCATCATCCTTAATACAGTAGAAAGTCATTACTTGCCACTCAGTTTTATGATTTTGTAATGAATATATATTCTTTTGTAATGAATGTATATGCATCATACATCACAACACACATGTTCTTATTTTTAAATATAGATCACTTAAGTTTTACATTTTCTGTCTTTGATATATATGTGTAGTTTATAATTGTGTATACAGTGTCGTGCTCATTAGCATTTTGGATTTTATGTTACAGCTGCTAAAGACAATTGTCAGATGGAGTTTCAAGTATTTTTGATTCAGCACTTGTGTGCTGTGCCAGAAGTAATTGAAGTTGGTACCTGTAACTGCAGGTTCTCTTTTCAACAGTGAGGGCTGCCTAACCCATGCAGGTCCTATAATTTGGGGTGAGGGTCAAAACAAATTGGAAACAATATTTTATATACAGGCTGGTGTGCGTCTAATGGAATCTGAATACACTGTAATCTTAGATGATCATACATATTCTGCACAATGGGGGAATAGGCAATGTCGGAATTTAAAGAAGCAAAATCTGTAACGTCTGAGGAGGAGATTGGATTTATACCCCACCCTTCACTCCTGAAGGAGTCTCATAGTGGCTTACAATAACTTTTGCTTTCTCTCCCCACAACAGATACCCTGTGAGGTAGGTGGGGCTGAGAGAGTTCTTTCAAGAACTGCTCTGAAAGAACTTTTGACTAACCCAGTGTCACACCAGCAGCTGCATGTAGAGGAGTGGGGAATCAAACCCGGTTCTCCCAGATTAGAGTCTGTGCTTTTTTTTTTTTTTAATAATCCCCCTAGGGGGAGTTTTTTATTTGTTTTTTTCAACACTACAAACTATAATTGAAAAAAGGGAAAGGGGAACTACCTCTAAGGAAAAAGAAAAGATACCCACTAATAACTAAAAACCCAAGGATAAGAGATCAATACAACCGCTTATATTAGTGTTAATTTAACATGCTGATAATACATTGAACATGGTCAGTTATGCTAGGTTATATAACTTTTTCATCATTATATCTGTTTAATGAAACCCCAAGACCATCCCACAATTTTTATAAAATTTTCAGGCACAATTCAGAGTCCTTCAGCTTTTATTTTGTTTTATCTTTTCTAATCCTCAATTTATATGAAGTTTTGGGGGCAACCGCCCCCTTTTCGGAGGGAGAGTCCTTGTCAGAAGACACCGAGTCCAATTCGCCATCAGATTTGCTTTCTTCTTCCTTGTCCTCAGCTGGTTCTCCCAGCTGTGCTCTCAAAAACTCCCGTGCTTTAAGAACAGAGTCAATCTTTTCTTTATTATTGTGGAGTTTGAAAATGACGTCTTCTGGAATTAACCATCTATATCCGATACTATTTGTTTGTAGAAAAAGGATTAATTCTTTATATTTCTTTCTCTTCTGTCTTATATCAGATGGAATGTCTTTTAAAATCCTGATGTTTTTGTCCCTGATTTTCAAGGGTGTTCCCGTAGTTACTTTCAAGATAGTGTCTCTCACATGTCTCTTCGAGAATCTTACTATTTATTTCCCCTGGCAGTTAATGCCTGCTCAGTAACATCATTCGAGCAGCCACTATGGCTGTTCGAGTACCACCGTGGTCGAGGTGAGCTCTCGACCCTCGTCCCAGCTCCTGCCCACCCAGCAGTTCGAAAGCAACTTAATTGCAAGTAGATAAATGGGTACCCACCCGTAGTGGGGTGGGGGGCACCCTGCCTAGCGTGGTGGTTGAGGACGACGGTGACGGCGGCAGCGGCGAGACATCGGCTCCAGAGGATGGCGTGGCGATGCGACGGCAACCCCAAAATGTGTGTGGCCCTAGTTAGGAATAAAAATGGTGACTAGCACCGACCTGTAAGCCGCTCAGAGACCCCCTAGACAAGGGGGTTTGGGCGGGATATAAAGTCGAATGTAAAAAAAAATTATTCTCCTTAATATATGAGGAATAGGACCTGTAGACCACATCCATCTCGCTATGAAGATATTCCGCTTTCCAATCTGTCATTGGGGCTATTGCTTCACTCAGCAGTTGCTTCAGATTCTCTCCTCTTGATTCCGGGACCCCTTGAAACCGTAGGACCAGATTTGCTTTTTCCATTTGTAACTGTAAAAGTTGTGTTTCTCCCGTTGCCTGTTTCATTTCCAGCTTTTGCACCTTTTTCTTAACTTTTTTAGTATCAGCATCCATTTCCTTCACCTTCTCACCCATTTGATCCGTTGCTTTTAAGGATTTAGTCAATTGTAGCTGCTGTGAGGCCAAACTCTGACCTATTGTTGACAATTGTTTCTTGATATTAGTCATCTCGTCCAGCAGAGGGCGCAAGGAATCTGCCAGCATTTTGGAAAGCTCAGTGGTCTCTTCCGTTCGAGGACTGCCCACTAGTTTTGCTTTCACAAGCTTGTCTTTATCTGGTTTCTTCCCCGCCATCTTTTTGGATTGTTTACTTCCTTTAAAAGTTGCCAAAGTCTCTGAAATTCGCCCTTACGCTTAGCTGCGCTCTGGTAAGTCTCTTAAAACAGATTTAAATGCTTGCTCTTCCGCTCCCCCCCTCTTTATTCTGTATTTCGTTTGTGCGCTTGGGAGTGGCCCCTCCCCTGCTCGCTTTTTACCGCTTCATAAGGGGGGTAGCTTTCTTTTTAACTTTTCATGCTCGCTTCCACCCGACTCACTGTTTGTTGTCAGCCATTCGCCCTCGCTTGGCAATCATTTCTTTCGCTCGATCTCCCATGCTTGTCCTGGTCAGCGGCACTAAGTCCATGCGGACACTCAGCGGCAGGACCATCGGGGTGGAGGAGTGCCTCAATTCTCTGGCATTGCGCCGGCGAAGAGGTCGCTCCTCAAAAGCCCCCTGGCTAGGAGCCTTTCACCAAGGCCCGGGGGGGGGGTCGCGACCCGTCGCGCCCCCTCCTACATGCTGGTGTGCAGATTGCATCCCTGGAGGTCCAGGAGATGCGTCTGCCTGCGCGTCGCCATAAACCGGAAGCTAGAGTCCATGCTCTTAACCACTACACCAAACTGGGATGGGGAGTGTGTGTATGCGCCTGAAATGGTATAGAAGTTGGGGGTGAAAAGCTTTCCTTCTGGGTGATTGCAGTTAACTTATCATTCTGAATAATCAAGTGCTGGACAGCCAAGCTTGTACTGTACTAACAATTTTTATTTGAAGGTATTTAGGAGTGTTTCATTTCAAAAAGAGTTTTAAAAGTCAGGTTCTGTATGCTGCTCTTCTTCACAACTAGGTAGCCATGTATAGGTGGACTTAGTAAAATGTATCTTCTATGTCCTTCCCATCCTGGTGAGAGTACTTCCATCTTCTTTGCTCCAATTTGGTAGAACTGCTTTTCTCCCTGGCAGACTCTCCTGATACTATAGTGTGAGGCTGTATTTTTGCCCTTGGTTTGTTACAAGATGATCTGGGGTGGTGCTTTTCACAGAAGGAAGAGAGGAGAGGGGCCTTTCCTTTTTTGGGAAACTCTCTTAGACCAGGGGTTCCATGGAAAGAACTTGGCAGCAGCTGCCACCACTTCCTGGGAACCTCTCGACTGACCTGCTAAGAAGGGTTCCTTTTAGTGCAGTGCTAGACTAGTAAAGCGTTAACAGGGTGTAAAACCTGGAGAATGCCTCATAGAAAACTACGTAGCATGTGTGCAGTTTGGCACTTAGGGAAGAGATTAAGAGAAATATCCCAGAGAAACACACTTTACTAACATGAAGCCAGAAAAGAGGGGAAAAGGTAGTTGGGCTCAAAAAAATAGGTGGTGGGCTGGAAAATGGGGACAAAACAAAATACTGGGAAAGGACACAAAAACATAGCACACAGACTTTCAGAAACAACTGTTTGTCTGACTTGCTAGCTACACATCTAGGCTGTAGGAGATTCCTCAGATCATGTGCAGAGTTCCTTACAGTAACAAGATGGCGGAGTCTTTAACCCTCACCCACCGTCCTGTGGTCATCAGATTTCAATACAGTTGAAATCCCACTGGGACAAGAGAAAATCCAGCAAACCCCCCCAAATATTTATGGACAATGGAATCTGACCTCAGCCAGCCTCCTCTTTAAGAGTGACTAGTTGATCTAGCCAATCCAATGCAAAACCCATCTCTGATGACAGAGACTAATATTACCAATCAGAAAGTTACCATGATAGTCCCTCCCACCATGTAGCTGTTAATGACTCTGAACTCCCATGACAAAATGGTGGTCCTGTCCAAACTAAGATCCCAGATGCTCTACATGGCGCTGTTGAGCGTTATTAAAGTTTCAGGGTTTCCTGTCACAGTTCTGAAGCTAGAATGTTTCGTGAGATTCTGTCTTGTGATGATTCTGGCTCATACTGTCTTTCTTTCCTGACTTGGAAGGTTTGGTACCAGGGATTGGGAGGGCTCATACTGTGCCTGTTTGACTCTGGCAGGAGCTGCTGGCACTGCTGAAATGTGTGGAAGCTGAAATTGCGAACTATGAAGCCTTTTTAAAAGAGGAGGTAGAGAAAAGAAAGAAATTCAAGGTACGCTAATGGCATGTTGTACATCTCTTGAGAAATCTTTGCTGTTTTCCTGTAATCCGAGGTGCCTGTTGTTCACCCAAGTCCTGTTAGCTTTCTTGAGCAATGACTTTTTCCTGAAGCTGGAAATCTCATTGTCTTGTTGAACATCTCATCAAAACTGAGAAACCGGGGATTTATCATCTTATTTATTTAGTATTTATTTCATTAGATTTCTTGACCATCCTTCCCCGCTTACGTGGTGCTCAGGGCGGTTTACGACGACATAGTTCAATACAGTTTTAAAACCAATTAAAACTACAAGAATTCGATATTAAAACATTCAGCATAAACATTTAAACACTTTAAACAAGATGGCATATCTAGCATTCAGATTTTCATGGGGAGGGGAGGGTGCCAGGCAGATGCAAGGGAACTGTCACTGGCCTCAACCAAAGGCCTGGCGGAACACCTCTGACTTGCATGCCCTGCAGAACTTTAATAGATCGGACAGGGCATGGATGTTATTCAACAGAGAGTTCCACCAGGCCGGGGCCAAGGCTGAGAAAGCCCTGGCCCTGGTCGAGGCCAGCCGGATGTCTTTGGGGCCGGGAACCACCAGGAGATTCTTATCTGCTTATCTCAATGCCCTTCGGGGGACATATCAGGTGAGGCGGTACTGAAGGTATGTAGGTCTCTGACCATTAAGGGCTTTAAAGGTGAGCACCAAAACCTTGGATTTGATCGGGTGCTGCACTGGCAGCCAGTGCAGTTTGTGCAACACTGGATGGATATGTGCTCTCCATGGAGTCCCCGTAAGGACCCACGCAGCTGCAGTTTGTACCAGTTGGAGCTTCCAGTTACAGTAATCCAACCTGGAGGTGACCATTGCATGAATTGCTGTGGCAAGGTCGGGGTGAGGCAGGTAGGGGGCCAACTGCCTAACTTGGCACAGTTGGAAAAATGGCCACCGGACAACATTGGCGATCTGGGCCTCCATAGACAGAGTGGGGTCCAAGATCACCCCCAGGCCCCTGACGGTAGGTGTCGGTGTCAAAGGCACCCCATCAAGGGCTTGGAGTTGGCTCCATCTTAGCAGGATTCAGCTTCAACCGGCTTTGCTTCAGCCCCCCCCCCCCACGGCCTCCAGCCCCTCAGCTAGATTTTTGGGGGCAGAGTCTGGGCGGCCGCCCATCAACAGGTATAGCTGGGTGTCATCATCAGCATATCGGTGACACCTGAGCCCGAAACTCTGAGCCAGCTGGGCAAGGGGGTGCATATAGATATTAAACAACATTGGGGAGAGAATCACCCCCTGAGGCACCCCACATATTAGTGGGTGTCTAGTTCACATCTTTCCTCCTATCGCCACCCTCTGTCCCCGATCATGGAGAAACGAGATCAGCCACTTCAAGACTGTCCTGCGAACTCCTGCATCGGTGAGGCGGTGGATCAAGAGATCATGATTGACCACGTTAAATGCTGCTGTGAGATCTAACCGTATCAGCAGCGCTGACCCGTCACGATCCAGCTGCCTACGGAGGTCATCCGTGAGGGTGACTAACGCCATGGGATGGAAACCAGATTAGAATGGGTCCATTGCTGATGTTTCATCCAGGAGACTCTGGAGCTGCTTGGCAACCACTCTGTCAATTACCTTGCCCAGAAACGAGAGGTTCAAGATTGGGTGGTAATTGGCTGGGTCAGTAGGATCCAAGGTTGGCTTTTTCAAGAGTGGAACAACCACAGCCTCCTTCAATCCCTCTGGGTAGACTCCTGAATCGAGGGACAGATTAATAATGTCCACCTGGGGACCCTGTATACCTTTGCCGCCAGCCATCACCAGCCACGAAGGACAGGGGTCTAGGAGGCATGTGGTTGGCCTGATAGCACCCAGAATCCTGTCAACGTCAGCTTCAGAAAGCCGGTTGAAGGTTTCCAAAACTGAATCCAAAGACGGCCATGGGGCCTCCAGTTCAGTTATTGTTTCAATGGTGGTTGTGAGGTCGCGGCGGATAGACAAGACTTTTTCTGCAAAAAAGCTCACAAAAGCTTCAGAGCTAAGAGCCAATTTCTTAACATTTTGATTCCTGTCAGTGAGAGAAGGTAATGATCCGATCACCCTAAATAATTGTGCTGAGTATGAGCTTGTGGATGCGATTGTGGCTGCGAAAAACTCCTTCTTTGCAGCCTTCACTGCCATCTCATAGGCCTTCATAAACATCCCATAAGATGTTCTTGCTTCTTCATTGTGAGTTCACCGCCACGCTCGCTCTAGCCGACTCAGTTCCCGTTTCACCCCCCTGAGTTCCATTGTATACCAGGGGGACAATTTAGCACGGGAGCAGACAGGGCGTCAGGGAGCAATCTCATCGATGGCGTCAGAGACACAGGAATTCCAGTCCTCTATCAGCGCATCTAATGAGTCCACCGGAGGGCATTGGATCCCACAGAGCAGTCCAGAATCCTACTGGATCCATGAGTCTCCACGGCAAGCATAAATCCGCTCATTGCCTAGACAGGAGATGGGTGGGATGTCCATCCAGGCCTTTAGGGCAAAGTGATCTGACCTTTATCCTTATCTACCAGATCCATATTTATCCCCATGCCAAAAATCAGGCCTAGCGTGTAGCCTGCCTGATGTGTGGGACCTGATACAATGTGGGAGAGTCCTAGTGCCGCCATGGATGACACCAGGTCTGCAGCCTTCCCGGTGTCTGCAGTGTCAGCATGGACATTGAAGTCCCCAAGAACTATTAGTCTCGGGAACTCCAGAGCCCAGCCCACTACCCACCCACTTGCCAAGCTGACTCTGGTGTCCTGTTGATTGCCTGAGCTGCTCTTGACTGTATTATGTGGCAATGCAGACTTAGCTTTTATCTTACTAGGCTGTCAAAGATTCATTAATATTGGTCAGATTTCTTTTAACATGCTTGAACACAGTTTCTGAACAGTTCTTTTGCTCTTTTCTGTTGTGTCTGTATAGATTGATGACCAGAGAAGAACTCACAATTATGATGAATTCATTTGCACCTTTATCTCCATGCTGGCACAGGAAGGTGAGTATTATGTAGAGCAGTAGAAACACTAGAAGAATTTGGCCAGGCAAAAAGTGGTGAAGTTGATTCTGAGCGGAGTTCCATCTGAGGGGAGTGACACCTTAAGATGCCAATGTGAAAGATATTTCACTTAAAAGTAAAGTAACTGATTTCAACAAAGTTTACATTCAAGTATATGAGGGGTATTACAGTCAAATTCTAACTAAAGGTTTTATTCTAGTCTTAGTTGCTGCTAAAATAATCTTTTTCCAAACAGAACTACAACAGGAAATCTTGCCGATCTAGTTTGTAAAAGTAGGTCTTGTGCAGTTTGTCCGTGCAGTGGTTAAAAGCAAACTTTCCAAGTTCAACAGTAGAAGCTGTTCCCAGCATGAAGATAGAATGCTGTCAAAATGTGGAGGATCTGTGGTAGGCAGAAGGTGGCGGTCATACAAACAAAATTGTATCAAAAGTGCCTTGAAAATAATACATGGAAAAAACCTTGATCAGTGGTCCAGGCTTGAGACCCATGTTCAGTGCCCAGATGGCACTGAGCTGCAGCCAAGTGATGGAAAATCACGCAAAGTTAGAATGATGTGACAGGAATAGGAGGGCCCAGAAGAATCACCTCACCAGTGGGGGAAGGGGGCTGTAGACAGCAAGTATGTGTGGAGCACTGGAAAACCAACTGGCAGGATGGAGAGTGGCCTAGTTAGGGAGAGCTTTTATGAGGAGTAGGTTCTGAACCTACCTGTGCTAAAGTGGAGTGCTCTGTGATATGAGTTTGCTCTCCTTGCCATCCTGCTCCTTCTCTCCATGTGCATGCAAACAGAGAAGCAGGAAGTATGGTACCCCACTTGTGACGTGTACCCCACTTGTGACCTGGGGGTGATCTAGATGGCTCAAGTAAATGAGCCAGTTAAAGCAGCTCAGAACACATGTAAAGAAACCTTTTAATATAAGAAAACCAGTTCAAAGAGAGAAACATGCAGAGCAGAAGAGGAGGAGTATCAAAAGTTGAGGGAGAATTCAGCTAGGTGCACCATTATGTCCTGTTGTCTTTGCATTCAGTGTGGAAAAACTATCTTGTTAGAGAAGCATTTACCTTTGAAGACCCTGAATTGCCTTAAAGGGAACAGGTCCTTCAGAACATCCCAACCTAGAATCTGTTTGGGGTACTATTACCTTAAATCCCTAAACCTTCTCCATGTCCCTCCCTTGTTGTCTGAAGCTTATTCATGCCTTCTCTTCTTGATTCTTGAAACAGAATGTACTCTGTGGTTTGAGCAAGTGGCTGGTAAACCCTGTAGTACTTCTGCCTGAATCTTGGCATTGTCAAAAAGAAGCCATCTTCACTGGTTGGAACTGAGGCAGAATATATCAAGTGGTTTTGTCAGCAAAAGCAGTGAGCTACTTGCTCATAATGTATTTTGTACATGCTCCCTAGTTCCTCAGTTCCGTCCAGTATCCCAGATGAGCTCTCTGGTTGGGAATGACACATGCAAAAGCTGTGCAATTGAGGGCAAGCAGTTAGAGCCTCTTTGGGCAGATAGTGGTGCTGGGTTGGAAGGAAGTGGGCATGGTGGAAGTTTGTCGAAAGAGAAACCTTTTTCCTTCTCTTTGTCACAAGCTCCAAAAGGGGGTTTCTAAACTCTGGTTAATCTGTTGGTGGGACCATGTCAAAGCATTTTACTATTCTTGACCATGGTGGGGAAGAGTTTTTATATTTGAATGGGTTTGGGTTGATGCAGTGCCTGGATACTTGATTTTAGACTACCAAATGGACCTTTCTGTAACAGGATGCCCAAGACTTGGAGTACCTGGGTTTATAGGGGGACTGTGTTTTGAAATGTCTGGAAAGGGAGTTATGGGTTTGGGTTGATGCAGTGCCTGGACACTTGATTTTAGACTACTAAATGGACCTTTCTGTAACACAATGCCCAAGACTTGGAGTACCTGAGTTTATAGGGGAACTGTGTTTTGAAATGTCTGGAAAGGGAGTTAAGAGCATCCTTACTTAGCAGTCGTTTCTTGTTTGAACTCTCGATATAGGAATGCTGGCTAGCCTTGTAGAGCAAAACATCTCCGTCCGTAGACGGCAAGGAGTCAGCATTGGGCGCCTCCACAAGCAACGGAAGCCAGATCGGCGGAAACGTTCCCGGCCGTATAAAGCCAAACGTCAATAGCATCAGTCTTTGGACAGTACTCTTGTGTGCACTGCTTGCTGCTGTTGATCATGTGGTGCAAATTCCAGGCATTTCTGTGCCAGTGCTGAACAGTGAGGCTCTGCACTGGACTGCTCTGCCCAAGCCATCAGTGTTAGTGTAATGTTGCACATGAATCCCATTGCATTCAGCTGGGCTTTAGATGCCTCTCTCCCCTCTCCCCCATGGTGGCTGCCATGTGGGAATCCCACCTTTATATATATATATCTTATATTTTCCCACAAGAGAAGATGCCTGGAAATGTAAGGACTGGCCCCCATTTGAAGGACCTGCTGACATAGCCCTTGAACTTGTTGCTCAGGGCCCTCAACCCACTTGCAGTATATTTTGCCACAGATAGTGGCAATCTTCAGAGACTCTGTACCAGTTAAAGGGGTAAGTCAGTCTTTGCTGCTTTCCGGAAGGGCATCGGGGCTGGTGTTAATTTAATGCAGCGGTAGGTTTAGTCTCAGAGAGCTGGAATAAACAAAGTAGTGTTCTCTGCCAGTGCTTTTACTCTGCACTCCATGGGAAACTGACACCTATTTTTTGCATTAAATAGATTGTTTCTGTTCTGACCAATATGCTCCTGTCATTATAATGGAATACAAGTGGTTGCTGATCTTTTTTTGTTGTTGTTGCTCTTCCTCCCATTTCAGGAATCTACTGCTTGCTATGCATTTGAGTCATTCTGTTCTTTCTCTTGTTCTTTGCAAGTAGGCTTTCCATTCAGTATCAGTTCTCTTGTTTGTTTTTTTCTCCAGGTGGCTTCACCTGTTTGAGGTGAGTGTGTACAATGTGATGCGTATGTATGAAGCCTGTGTCTTAGCAGGTGGGAGCCTAGCAGCCTTAAGAGTTGCTGCTCTCTGGTCTTCTGTACCTGTGGAATCTTCAGTAACGCAGCTGAGGCTCAGGTCTTCAGGCTGGTAAACTTGAGCCTTCTGCGTTTCTTCATATAGTGCTGCCCAAAATCATATTGTTAACCCAGCCTCCTCCCCCAAGATGCGACAGCTTAGACATGGCTGGATCAGTGATACATGAGATGCTTTAAATCTGCTAGAAGTATTGTGGCGGGGAGAGAATAGGCAAAAAGTCCCATTGTCATCACACAACAAAAATAATCAGCCTGGAGGAGTGTTAAATGGGTAAGAACCATGGTTTTGTTGTGTGTGCATGTGTATATATTTCGGTTATGCTGTGGAAAAAGCCATGGGAGAACAGCTTCTTGACAGCTGCCAGTAAAAGAGAATTGGCCCCTGCCTCTTGGTATTCAATGCTGACAACTCAGATAATTGGTTTTCTGTCCCACTGCAGTAGTAGATGTGACTTTGGCAGGTGTGGGTACTGTGGTCACCACTCAAGGGTGAGAAGGCCTGCCCCAGCCTTAGCTTGCTGAAAGGTGGCAGCTGGGTTAAGAGTGCAGGACCCAGCTTGGGATGACATCAGCAGCTGTGTACCTTCCCGATGCTGACTCCATGGCTGAACTACCTGCTACCTCACTGGTTACTGTCTCCCATTGCAGCAAAGGATTTAAAGGTAAAACCAGTTCATGTAGTTGGTACCCATACTGTCATTACAGCACTTAGGAGTTCCTTGTTGCTCCTCAGCTGCTTTATGCAGATTAGTTTTCTTTTCTTTCCAGGCAAAAGGTACCTTGTGTCGAAAATGAATTTATGCATTGTGTGGCCTTGACAGCAACATTTGTAAACGTGGATTAAGACAAAAGAGAAATAGTGGGCTATAATAAGTTAGTTTTCTACCTTATCCAAACTGCTATTCCAAAGACCCCTTTGTCCTCCCCCCGCTTGTAACTCGAATGTGAATAGCTGAATCTCCTCTTGCACCCCAGTGCAAGCAGTGGCATTCAAAGGACCACAAGATGCAGAGGCCAGTTTGTGAGAAGAGGATAATGCAGCTGCAAACATAACTTCTTTTGCTTTCCCTTGTGTACTGGTGCTGACAATAGGATTTCCTTTTAATATGTGGACAGAATGATCTGTCCCTTGCTTTGTTGGTTTCAAGTGTTGTAAATACCAAGTTCAAAAAAATAAAACCTATACCTGTTGGACCAGTAGATGGAGCTGTCAAAGTGGTACCAAATAGCTACATGCTGTACTAGATCTCTGGGAAGTGCTTGAGTCCTCAACTTTTAGCAGCAAGAACCTAAGCACGGTGGTGTGATGCATGAACTACTGAGATTCAGAACATGGTTCCTCCAAGAGAATTACACAGTAGCTTTTTTTGCTTTCCCAAGAGAAATGACTACATCTGGAAGGCTGATCAGCACTGAATCTTACAATAGGAATATAGTGAGAATAATGCTCATTTTAATATTAACATTAATTACATTTGTTTATGATTGAGTTGAAAAACTAGATGTCACCTTATAGCACAGTCCGTAGGATCAGTCAAAAACACTCTTTTACAGCACTAAAGTAATCTGTGCAACTAAAATAGTTATATTAGTAAAAGTCAATTGGCTTCATGAAACAAAATCTTGTATTATTCTAGTCAGATGAGCTTCTTTCCAGGTGAAAATTCATCAAACAAGTCCAGTGGTGCAGAGATTTATTGCTTTAGAAGAAAGCTCATCTGTTTTATTGCTTAGAAGTCCAAGGCACAAATCAAGGCAACACCTCGTTTGATCCAGTGCCTCTGAGGCTTGGGGGTAGGGATTTCAACGGCAATCACATAGTTGGTGGAATGACCAGTTGTTGACAGTGTCCCTATGATAGAAACAAAGCCACAGTAGATGGTACCACAGTATAGGAAGAATAACTACCAGACTACTTCTTGGAACGCAAAAGATGCATTGTTTTTAATACTGCTCTTCTTACAAGTGTTGTGAGTCAAAGTGAAAGCAAAACCTCTCTCATAAGTATATCAGGCAGTAGCTGCTGGGGAGTAGAAAGTCACAGCAGACTGGGAGACAAATGATGGCAAGCAGTTGCTTGCCAGGAAGAATCTGTTTTAGCAGTGACTGGAAAGTTCACCTGGCCCACTCTGTGGCTAGACTGTTTAATCATTTCATACCACAGCTGCTCAAACAACAAAGGAAGGTGGCTGCAAACATGAGACAGCTGGGTTTTATTGAACATACAATGTCTGAGATGTTATTCTTAGTCCTAAGTAAAATATGGCTCCATTAAAGTTAGTATTCCACAGGGTAGGAGTATTCTATGCAAAGAAAATAAAGTGGGTGCAGAATTCAGCTAACAATTTGCAGCCTAGTACAGGTATGTTTGGAAAAGTTTCTACTGATTGGGGCAGAACTGCAGTGTCCTATAATGCTCACTTTCCTTCCTCAAATATTTTAGACAAGTTTTGCAAAATCAAGAAAACTGCCATGAATGTGCAGTTTCTAAGAGCACAGAATATGCTCCCCCTTTATTGAACAGTACTACAACATACAAAAAATAACCTGTATCTTCCTTCCTATGCAAGACAAGTAGTGCCCCTGGTGGTACTAGGGGGGATGTCAAGGCTCAGTTGACAGTATCTGCTTGGCATGCAGAAGGTCCCAGATTCATATTCCTGGCGTTTCCAGATAAAAAGGACCAGGCAGTAGGGGGATGTTAAAGACTTGTGCTTGGGGCCCTGGAAAGAGCCACTGCCAGTCTGAGTAGGCATTACTGACCTTGATGGACTAATGATCTGATTCAGTACAAGGCAGCTTCATGGGTGAACAGGGCTGGCCTTTTATCTTATACTTGATAGTAAGACTAGGTCAAAGATGCAAAGGGAAATTTCCTTCCGAGATCCAAACAACCCACCTACAGTTCAACAGGGAAAAGTTCTGGGCCTGCCCTGGTCCGGTATTGGGAGGTATACTGAAGGTTTCAACTTAATAAATGCTTACCTGCACGAGTGAGTGTCTTATAGATGGGACACAGATAGATGCCTTTGCTCGGAGGCTTGCGGTTGGGCTCAGGAACCAACCAGATGACTGCCATTTCTGTGTACAGCTCTTTAGGCCGTGATTCTGTGAGCTGAAAGTACAATGGGTCCCACCGAGCCCCCTCCAGAAATAAGCCATGAATGTAACATCCCACACGAGGGCGTTCAGTTAGTTCGTTCGCAGGCTGGATCATTACCTAAATTGAGAGGGGGGGGGGAGTTGGCTTTCACAAAAAAGAAACCCAACAAAAAACACCGAAGTGTGGGAAACCTGTCAGTTTTGAGCAATATGAAACCTAGAGTATAATGGATTCATTAATTTACACTTGTAGTAGATTCACTGCGTGAAACTCGTGGTATGGGGTAGCAACTATTCAGGTTAACAGAACCAGGATCTGGCAACCTGAGATATGGTGTATGCATTCTTTAGGTTATGTTTATAGAGAGCACGAGTTGCTTAAATGTTACTATAACCTGTCTCACTGACCTTAAAATCAAACGAGATGGTATCTATGGATATGACGCATTTCCTGGCAAAATTCTGTAATGTCCCTGTTAAAAAGGCCTGGGGGAAGAAGAAGCCACTGATCCAGAACACAGGGGGTATCCCTTTATCAATCCATTTTTTCAAGAAATCAATGCGTAGCAGCAGGTCATTCACCCAGGAAGCCAAGGGTTTTAGGGAGGGGTATGCCTGTGGGAGAGGACAAATACAATGGTACTCTGTTGAGAGACTAGCCTCAGAAAAATGTGTCAGTAATACAAAGGATGCTTCTAACACAAACTTAACTCTAGTTCATTAGTGAATGCATAGCTCAGAATTCATGATCCTAGATTTCTAAAATACAACCTACAGTTATTCCCTTCTAGGTTGGCTGTACTCTTTGCGCCACTGAGGAATTACGGTATGACTTGATGTTATTTAAAAAAGGATGGTCACCCACAGCAGCCAACTGAAACATCATGTTGAAACAGCCCATTTCTACAGAATCCATGCAGTATGGCTTGCTAAGCACCTCAACTATAGAAATAATTGCCCATCAAGCAGTAGTACCTTGCTGTTCCACATTTCTGGGACTATGTTGTTATACAAGCTGTTGGCCATCAGCTCTAGCTGTGATGACATAACAACTAGGCCTTTGAGAGCTTTCAGCAGATCTTTCAGAGACACTGCAATCACTTCTAGTAAGCGATTATACCTGTGCAAAAAGAAAGTCAAAGTAAGCCAACCTTAATTTTGACAGTTCCCCATACATTTCTTGTGAGTCTTTGTACACTGAAACAGCAATGAAAACCTAGGGATCTTAGCCACTTTTGATGGAGGCTACCTTGGTAGCAGCTTGAGTAAATAATAATAATAATAATTTATTAGATTTATTAATTGCCCTATCCCAGCTTATGCTGGGCTCTGGATGATGTACAAGGCATGATGCCATAAGATATACAAAAACATTAAAATTCATTATATAACTTAATAAAAATTACAATACAGAATAAAAGATCCAAGATGGCAATTTTCCTATAATATTACTTGTCACAATTCTGGACTCCCAGCCAAGGCTCCCTCTAAGCTGTGGAGTCTTGTGGGCAAAAATTCTACTTTGTGAGCTACTGGCATTAAAGTTGTGAGCGAGCAATTTGGCTACTGCATAAATTAGTTTGCTCTGGAGCCATCCTTCCTGAGCGAAGACAAAAGGTGTGAGCCAGAGGCTAAAAAACTGTGAGCTAGCTCACACTAACTCAGCTTAGAGGGAACATTGCTCCCAGCCTGTTTTCTGGGCAGGGGGGAAAAGAACAGAGAAAAAGGGGGGAGGTAACCGTTGCTGTTCTCAACCAAAAGCCTGGCGGAACATCGCTGCCTTACAGGCCCTGTGGAATTGCATAAGATCCCTCAGGGCCCTGATGTCATTTGGCAGAGAGTTCTACCAGGTCTGAGAAGGCTCTGGTCAAGGACAGCTGGACATCCCTAGAGCCAGGGATCACTAGTAAGTTGTTATTCTTTGAATGTGGCCTTACTTTGGATATCACAGTATGTGTGAACCTTGGGACTGCTATTTACCTGTTAAATATGTATGTTCACAACTAAATATTATAGACACCTTGAAACAAAAATGCTATATTGGGGATACCCATTACATTTTTTAGAAAAGTTCCCAGTAATTCCAGTTTGATAATTTAATTGTTTCAATCCTGCCTGCCAAAATCAGTGCATTTTTATGCGGAGCTAATCAATGCATTTGGAGCACTATGAAGCCAGGCATTATAGGCGAGCTTAACTGCTCATTCTGTCTCACGCATTTTTCTGAATACATCTTTCCTTGTGCAGGTGTGGAGTTTCACAGCTGTTAAGCATAATTCAGCCCTCAGACTGGAGGGAAAGATCAATGTCTTCATCATGCATTGGTTTTGCTCATGAGAATAGCCCAATTTTAATAGCAGGCCTAAATAACCTATGTTATCATCCTTTTCTTCATCTTCCTGATATTGTGAACTGCAGCCATGGTTATGAGTGCTGTAGTGAGTCATCTCCGTGGGACAAATATCTTCCATTAACAATGGGTTTGATCCTGCAAGGTAAATGTGAGCTAACAGAAAGGAAGGTTGCTTTGATGATTCCCCCCTTCATGCTGTTCCGGGGGGCAGTCCCCTACGAGTGGTATTGGGGTGTGTTTGGGGCTGCAGTGGGGGCGTGTGTGAGGAAATTGCACTCTGCTGGTGAGAATCTCTTCTGTCAGGAGATTCTCCATGGGATCCAAGCCCATGGATTCCTATAACAGCACACTCACTTAGGAAGGACTTGTTTCTAATATCTCATACTAACTGCATGTTCAATAGAAGCTGGGTGACTAACAAAAACTGCAAGTGGCTCTTGACCTTCCTGAATGCTAGAAAGTAGCTCCCTCCTCAGCCATCAAAAATATTTGCCTGCAGATTCATTGTACCCACTTTCTTCCCCTGGCAGCTGAAGTTCTATTGGCATCAATTTACTTCTTTGGTGATTATGGCAGACAGAGATATAACCAGGGTTTACAGCTGGGTCAAAGTAAAACAAAATAAGGAGTTTGGTGGCACCTGAAACTCTTTAACAAAATTTATTTCAGCATAAATGTTTGTGTGTCAGAGTTCAGTTCATCAGATATGATGAAGTTAATCCATGTTTTATTGTGCTGCTGTGGGTTGACATAGCTACCCATCTGGAATTATAATCCACATCAAATTAAGTATCATACCTGATCACCTCCTGTACCAGAACTGTATTCATGGACTCCTCGTACTGCACAGGGTATTTCAGCATTACTTCCTGTAAGTTGATGGGTTGAGGTACCTTTTCCAGTATCTCTCTTGAGGATTGTTCCACAAGCTAGAACATGGATGGCAAGGAGACAAAAAGCTGTTTGAGGGTAGGGAGGTTCAGAGATGGTGTCTTATTTAATTGGATGACAGAAGAGAGGCCTTTGTCCAAGTGGAAGTTAATTACTTTCTAGTTTAAGCTCCCTACTTACTTTTAGAATTTAATTACAGTTGGGCTTTGGGGCTTACTTAAAGGCCATTTTGCTTTCCCCTCACTCTTCAGCAATAACACTTCGTGACCTTTGGTATTTGAATTTGTCGTAAGAAGCCTCCTACAGTGGGAAAGCTCTATAGCCAGGGATAGAAGTAGTCTGCATTTAAAACCATGAAATTCTGCTCCAAGAAAGTCTAGATTCTGTGACCTGCATAACTTAATGCTTAGTCATCAGATTTGCACAATTTATTCCGTAGAATTTAGTTAGGCCAAAGAGCTGTGCAGGGTCTGAAGCACTGGAAACCTTTTCAGTCATCCCTTTGGCTTCTGAGGTTTTAGCAAGCTTTAATGACTATGTATCTTGCAAGCATATCTTTGCAGGCATAAAGGCTAGAAATGTGTTAGTTTTAAATGACAACGGAGATTCCCAGGAAGCTGAATGCTGCACCCTACATCACTGTGCTCACCTCCCCACACTCTTGTCAAACTGTGGCATGCACACGACCTGCTCTAAGTCTGGGTTTCTAGATAAAGACTGTTAGTGACCCCCAGGAAATGGGTTTACAAACCTCCTCCCTGCTTCGTCCTCCTGCCTTTGATGCTTTTGGCTGGAGCTGAATAATGGCCCCGAGCAATGCAAAGGTCTCATTCTGAGCAAAGGTGATGTTAGCATTGTCATGCAAACCAAAGATCTCAGGCATGTCATTGAGGGGGAGGCTCTTGATGTATTGAATGTATCCCTATGGAAAAATCAACATGCAGCACAGTGAGGAAGAATAGCTTTTAGAAACTCACCAGTTGTAAAGAAGAGCGAAAGAAAAGAAAAAAAAATCCAATGGCAGCACTCTCTAATTACCTTCTTGATCGAACCTGCTTCAGAAGCACATAAGCATAATACAAAGTTTACAAGCAGGGAACCTGCAAGACTCCCAGTGGGGAGAAGTCACCTTTCCCCCTTGCTCGGCAGTGTTGCCTCCCACTGTCCGCCTCCCTGCCCGCCCACCCGCTTACAGACAACTCCCACTCCTCCCCCCCCAGCTGCCTGCAGCACCACTGTCTCCACCTGCCTGGTTCCACATTCCTCAAAATGGCAGCAAAAATATCACAACTTTGGGTTACATTATTTCCCCCCAAACTTCAAGTTCTATTTTTTCTTCTTCTGAGGTTATCCTGGGGGGGAAAACCCTTCAGAATTTTCTCCCTTATGGGGATGCAAAGTGACTTACAACTGTATTCTCCCTTCTTCTACCTTATCTTCACAACAACTTAGTGAGGTAGGTTAGGTTGGGAAAGACTCATTAGCCCAAGGTCACCCAATGAACTTCCATGGCAGGGTGGCAATTTGAACCCTAGTCTCCTAGATCACTGATACTCTACCTTTTAACCCAAATTAGTTATTTATAGACAACTGTTTGTGCTAACATTTTCCCCCAAGAACCACTTCACTGGACAGAGATATTAACAAATCAGTACAAACTTCCAGAACAATAATTAACTTTATTGCCTTCAGTTTGCTAAAGCAGAAAGATAATAGGACATTCAGAGCCTCACTATAAGTTACATTTTCCTCACCTCCTCCCTTGCCGTAGGAAGGACCTTACGTTTTTCTTCTGATCGACAGAACTCAGGCAAGTCAAAAGAAAAATGTAAGGTCCTTTCTACGGCAAGGTTCTTCCTATGGGGGCAATGTATTTGTTTATTTTGTTCAACTTACATTAAGGTCATATGTGGTATTAATCTGCTTATAGATACCAGATTCTGAATAATGGAACTCTGGAATTAAAACATCTGGGTTATAGAAATCTTCTAAAATATTCATGATGCAGCGTCGATCCCAATCGTCAGTCACTCGACCTCCATAATTAATCTCACCAGCAGTGTACTTCAGAACCTGCAACGGACCAGGAAGTAGAAATGACAGAAAGGGTTTTGGCTTAGACACATCTATGTCTGTGCATCAGCAGAAGGCTCTCTCTCCAGTCCCTACTATTTGTTTGAAGTTCTTTGCACTCCCCCTCCCAAACCAAAACGCACAATAAGGTGGGTGTGTATGAAATCCACCATCCATGTGTATGCGCAAAACTGCACATGGGTCTTTGGTCATGACAAAATAAATATAAAACATTCCAAAGTGCTAGTGCTAAGAACAGTTCATATACAGTGGCAGGCATGAAAAGCATCCAGCAAGCAATCAGTCAGTTCCCATCATGGTCTGGGTTATATCAGCTGTTGATGTTGATATACATGTTAATATTGGGGACAGGGCCTTGGTTGTGTAATGCGGCACATGGGAGACCCACAAGGACTTGTGAAGGGTATCTCATTTCCCTGACTGCCACTATTTCCACATTCTCTTTCCTGAAAGCTCCCATAACCTCACCGCTTTTCCCGCTCTCCTTCCCACTCACCAGCCAATCTATCTATATATCTAATAGCCAAGTCGCCCCCTGGTGTGCGGATACTTATTTGATTCTGTGTGTTGCTGGCCACTGGGCTGGGCTTAGGTACATGGCAGGGAACCAGCAAGGTTTTGTGAGGGGTACCTCAATTTCCTGCATCCCACTCTGCACATTGTTTCCTCTTTCTCCTAGCAACGTCCTGTATCCTTACCTTACCTGCTTCCTTTTCTCCCACCAACAAACCAACTAACCTGCCCCCTCAATCTCCTGCTATATTTATTATTTATTTACCTAATTTATACCACACCTTTCTCCACAATGGAAACCCAAAGCAGCTTACAGCGTTCTCTGCTCCTCCATTCTATCCTCACACCAACCCTGTAAACTAGGTTAAGATGAGAGTGTGTGACTGGTCCAAAGTCACCCAATGAGCTTCTATGGCAGAGTGGGGATTCAAACCTGGGTCTCCCAGATTCTAGTCTGAAACTGTAACCACTGGCTTGGTTGCTGTTGAACAATGCAAGCTGCCAGGGGAGCTGCCTGGTGAGTCCTCCTTCAAAGGCCAAAACAGCCCTGAAAGGGCCCTTCCGCTGTCTTTCACTAACTGAAACCAAGGCTTGAATGCTGGCAATGCTGTTGTGGTTGCCTAGCAACAGCCACTAAGAGGGCATGCATTTCTTAAGGCTACAGGTGCTGCTTTGGGACCATTAACCCTCAGTGTTTGTTTGTTTTTTAATTTCAGAGTTTTCTACAAACCTGGGGCTTTTTCGGGTTTGTAAAATAGATTTGTCTTATGTGTTCATGGATCCAGTCTCTGGATTTAAGTATTCACAGATGTGATCACATTGAGAATTAGATATATTGATTGTGAACAACACTGTGGATAACTGGAGCTCAAAAAAAATCCTCCCAAAATTGTATGGCCACATGAAGGCCATTAATTTGGAGCCGTCCAAATTAATCTAGTTCAAACATCTGAGTAGTTAAAACTGAAGACACCTATAGTTCTTGTGGCCAGGTTATTCTGACTTGTAGGAGGAGGAGGAGACTGCAGTTGATATTTGTAGTAAATAGCAATTTGGCAAGGCAGCATAATACAAAGGTTGAAGATCTCTAGAGAGCCCAGCAGGGTTTAATTCATGCTTTCATGTAACCTACTATACAAGAGAATTCTTCATTAAATGAAGTAGAGAAATTCTCTGGTTCAGAGGACTTTCATTATGAGGAGAATATGAATGGTAAAAACATGACAGATAGTTCCAATGCTTCTCACTTCCATGTTGTATGCACTGTATCCATCTTACTTTGTAGGGGATGTCTTGATATTCATCCAGGAACATCTTTAGCTGACTTATGCAGATGCGCAGGTCTCCATCAGTGAACTCATAAGGAATATTGAAGCCCAGTGGCCCAAACTTCCTCCTTTCCAGGGCATTCCCATGGAAGAGGCAAAGGGAGAGGAGCAAGGACTTGAACTCTGAAATCTGCAAAGCATGGAAATAATACAGATAGCATGCCTACTAATGTGTGCCTGATCCCAAACATGTTCACATTGGTTCTAAATATCACAAGCTAAAGTGTTAAAATAACAACTTTAGGTGTCACTGTGCTTTCAGGACTGAAATGTGACTCTTGTTGGCCTTTATCCCACTGTAGGGAATGCACATCATTACTGAACATTGTTCACCAAGAAGAGAGGAATAATCCTAAAAACATATTCTAAAAAGACTAAAGCACCCCCCTTTATTTCTTTCTGCATCTGTTAAAACCAGCAGATTTTCGATGACAATTGTGGATATCTTGCTGCAGAAGTACAGTTGGACTGAACTGATTCAATGCAAATGCAGGTTCAGGTTAGAGAAATCTGGTAAAGAGCTGGCTGATCTCTTACCTTAGAACAGGAGTTCAAGAAGTCATTGCTGAGGCTCATGTAAGACTTCAGCAGATTGGCCTTTACTCCTCGTGGTGGCTCAATTGTCATCTTGGATCCATTTTGGAGGATGGACACTGGAAACTTGTTACTAGGCAAACTGGTGAGCCAAAGGCGGAAGTCCCGGTGCACCTAGAAAATTGAAAGATGAAAATAAAATAATGTACCACCATAGGGAAAGGGAAAGAATTAAGTTTTCCATTAAAGAGTTCTTTCTGCCATCATAAGAGAAGTGTTCTTCCATTAAGGGTAGATCAAATTGTAACAGAAAGTGCTGTCAAGTCGCAGCCAATTTATGGCAACCCCATAGGGTTTTCAAGGCAAGAGGGAAAAATCTGAGAAAGATTTCTGGCTTATCATTAGGGATGGGCACAAACCAGCTCACGAACTAAAGTTTGTGACCAATTTTAGGTGGTTCATGGTTCACAAAGTGAAGTTCATGGCAGGTCAACTGGCACGAACTTTCCACAAACTTTTAAGCTGTCTGTCGAGGCTCTGCTGGTTTGTGAATGGATACATTTCCAGGCAGACGTCTCCACTCCATTTAAATGTTTACCAAACTTCAAAGCAACTGGGGGGGGCAGAACTTGGAAGTCATGTAAAGAAGCATCTGGGGGAGGTCCCGTGACTTTGATGTCTCTGGTTTACACAGGATCCGTTCTATACGCTCCTGAACCAGCGCCTGTTAAAATGACAAGCACTTTCCTGTGGGCACCTTTTTGGGGGGCCATAACAGACCCTGTAAACCAAATCCTCAGTGTCAGCCAGAGATCCCCTCTGAGTTTGGTGTCTCTAGCTTGCACAGGATGCATTCTACTGGGTCATGAGCCTCATGAACCAAACCAGTTCATTTGGCTGTTAAACGTTTGTGACGAACCATGAACCGAACTGCATTTTCCACAGTTCGTTCCCATTCCTACTTGTCATTGTGGTCTTTCAAGAACATCAAAAGTACTTTACTCAAGAGATCTTTCAGGTATAGGTTATCCTAAAAAGAGGACCACTATTACTGCTTTGCTTTTGAATTTTTGTAAGGACCATTATGGCTACCTGTAATTCCAGATACAATTACACACTTTCAGTACACTATAAACTCCTAGAGACAGAACAAACATTCACAGGGGGGTTCTGTTTCATCTTGCAATCACACTTCATTGTGGAAACTCTGAATTCTATGGCCCATTCAGCTTTTTACAACCACTTCCAGGTTCTAGTTAGGGTCACATGAAATTTTGAAAGGAAGCAGAGAGACAAGTGATGACTATTACTCTCCAATCACTCTGATTACTTTGCTATAAATTTAAACATTTTCAAAGAGGAGGCCTGCAGATGCTTTTAAGTTACTGCTGAAAACTATCCAGACTTCAGCAGAAGAACTGCGAACTTTTGAAAAGCTCCTTCCCTTGAAAGTGGATGACCTTGGGATGGAGCAGGCAACATCTGATTGGAGTTGCTGTGACTAGGAGGAAGGGCAGAGACTTCCCATGTGATGTATAACATTGTCTTCAGATTAAAAAAAGAGAATACCCACAGAAAGAAAGCACACATGCAAGTCACCTTGTCTGGGTTAATACTTTCAATGAGTCTTTCCAAAGATGGCATCCAGCTTGGAGCCAAGTGGCAATTCTGGAAGAAGACCCACTTCCCACGTTCCATAGCGCTGCGCATCATGGCTTCTGCACGGGGACCCTAAGAAGCAACACAGAACTGTTCAAGGCTGTGTCCATTCCTCAGATGTATGGTCACGCTATACAAGCATGCTATTTAGTGCTGGGAGCAAAAGTAAGCAACCTGAGATTTTCAGTTTTTCCTTAAAACAAAGATTCCAAGTCTTAGAACAAATTTAGAGTCCAGTGGCACCTTTAAGACCAACAAAGTTTTGGTCTTAAAGGTGCCACTGAACTCTAAATCTGGTCTACTGCTTCACACCAACACGGCTGGCCACCTGGATCTATATTCCAAGTCTCTGTGAGCAATATCCAATATCTGTCATACAAGCAGGTACAAAAATAGGGGGAACTTCATTTATACTCCTTTGGGTCCCACCATCTCCCAGAGGATCTAGCAAGAGGAGCTATCTGAGAGTAACAGCCATTTCACCAGAGGCTATTAAGAATGGTAGTGCTATTTAATGTGAATGCTTCCATTTTGCAAGTCACTGTCAGAACTGCAAAAAGTTGAACAACAGTTAATGTATTTATACACATTTGTTAATCTCCAAAGGGCTCCAAGACTCTTTGTTGTTCTTTCATTGCTCAGAATTTCTGAAGTAAACAAGTATGAAAGAAGCTTGCAGTGCAAGACTGAATGGAAGGCATACCTGCACAATGGGCAGGCAGTGATCTTGCAGGGTTCCCGCTAAGCTGAGTTAGTGTGAGCTAGCTCACTGTTTTTTAGCCTCTGGCTCACACATTTTTGCCTTGACTCAGGAAGGATGGCTCCAGAGCAAACGAATGTATGCAGCAGCCATACATTCTTAGAGGGAACATTGATCTTGAGATGTAATTTTGGGAGCGAGTTGGATTCAAAGCCATCCTGAGATGGATGGATGGATGACTCCATCAGTAGCACCTAGCTTTAGATCCCCATTTAAAAGATAGGAATGGCAGGGACCTACTACACAGAGGTCTTCAGAGGCCTGAATATAACATATGAGAGCCAGCATGGTGTACTGGTTGGAGTATTAAACTACAACCAGGGAGACCCAGGTTTGAGCCTCCAGTCTGCCAGAGAAGCTTGCTGGATGACCTTGGGCCAGTCACACACTCTCAGCCTAACCTACAACACAGGGTTGTTGTTCTGAAGATAAAATGGAGAAGGGGAGAATTATATTTTAAACAACTTTTGGTTCCCATTGATAAGAAAAGCAGGGTAAAAATATCTGTCAATAAACTCTTGGAAAACCAGAAGCACCTGGAGCAGATTTATACAAATCAGTTGTAAGAGCTACATTCTTCTGGACTGAGTTAACAGGAAAGGGACGAATGAATTTATTTACTTGTCCTTGGCCAAGAGAAATAGCAGAGAGCTTCTTGGAGAACTTCATTTCTTCAGCAAACTTGTAGAGATCAGCGGCTGGGTCTGTACCTGGGGACAGGATGAATATCAAGGGGGTGGTAGAAGTAGACTCCTTAAACACCACACTCAGGTTTGCTGTCTGAAATGTAAGGAAAAAGGGATCCTGTCGTTAGTAACTGAAAGCCAATGCTGGAGATATAGGTTTGCTCAGTCAATGAACTGCTACTTCTGCTTGATTCCGTGCTGTCTACTGTAGGCAGTAATGCCCTGACCTGGAAGGCCCAGGCTGGCCCGATCTCATCATATCACAGAAGCTAATCAGGATTGGTCCTGGCCAATGTTCCCTCTAAGCCGTGGAGTCTTGTGAGCAAAAATTCCACTTTGTGAGCGACTGGCATCAAAGTTGTGAGCAAGCGACTTGGCTACTGCATAAATTAGGTTACTCTGGAGCCCTCCTTCTTGAGCTAAGACAAAAATGTGTGAGCCGGAGGCTAAAAAGCTGTGAGCTAGCTCACACTTACTCAGCTTAGAGGGAACACTGGTCCTGGCTAGTATTTGGATGGGAGACCCTCAAGGAAGTCCAGGGTCGCAATGCAGAGGCAGGCCATGGCAAACCACCTCTGAACATCTCGTCTTGAAAACCCTACAGGGTTGCCATAAGTCAGCAACTTGACAGCACCTTCCACCACCATAGGCTGAAAGGCTGTTGGCTACGCCTCCTTTGGCGCCACTCAAACTGGGCAGGAATTAGAAAGGACCACTGCAAGGCTCTTGCAACAATGGACTGGCTCCTATCACACCTACATCCCCCTCCCCTCCTCCAACTGCCATGGGGTACCTGTGGCTCTATAAAGTTCTGCCCCAAGTGTGCCGCCACAAAGTCCTGCATTGCATTGGTGACTTTGTCTCCACGTAAGCACCGCAGAACAAGCAACTTCTGAAAGGAATCCAGTTTGACGTTCCAAATGCCAGGCAGTGGCATTCTGCAAGAGAAGAATGGGCTGTATCAAGTTGCACATTATACAAAGGAAAAAATATACATGTTAGATCAGAGGACAGACACTGGTGGTTTCCATATGGGGATGAGCTTGTGTGGTTTCCCTGTTGCTGGCATGGCTGCTGATAAAGTGCAGTGACATCAAGGCTTCCACACAGAATCATCGAAGCGCAGAGTCGGAAGGGGCCATACAGGCCATCTAGTCCAACCCCCCCTGCTCATGCAGGATCAGCCTAGAGCAGGGGTGTCAAACATAAGGCCTGGGGGCTGGAACTGGCCCACCCAGGCATCTTACCTGGCCCACAAGCAACTGGAATGTATGGAAATGTAAGGTACTTCCCCCTTTTATGGTATCCCTTGTAAAACAAAAACAAAAACTGGTCTTACATACATTTATTGGGCCTTTTGTGGGTTCCCCAGTAAATCAGTTGCTTTCATTGCTAGAAATCAAGTGCTTTTGTTTGTATTTTGAGCAAAATATAATATTGTTTATTGGGTTTGTCTGTGTCCTTTATAAAGTTTATATCTCTGGTACCTGGCGTTACATTTTATGGCACACATGGCCTGGCCCAACAAAGTGACATTTATGTCAGATCCGGCCCTCATAACAAATGAGCTCGACACCTCTGGCCCAGAGCATCCCTGACAAGTGTTTGTCCAGCTGCTGCTTAAAGACCACTAGTAAGGGGGAGCTCACCACCTGCCTAGCCAGCTGGTAGGTTTCACTGCAGTTTCCCCGACCCAGTCCCCCAGCACTGGCCACTCCCATTCCCCTGGACCCCTGGGGGTTTGCAACTTAGAAATCTCCCTGCCGAACTAGGATATCATTAATTCTGTTGTGACATTAGGTGTAACAGGTTCTATGAATTCCCAGGTTCCATCTGTTGCAAAGATATGCCTTTTCCTTTATAGCTCCACAAGGGAAAGGGATAGAGATTAAAAAAGCTGAACATTCAGAGAACCTGCCGCACCTGTTGCTACAATGGTGAATATAAAGATATGCTAGTGCTGATTTTTTTAAAATAAAAAAGCTCCTTAGTACTGGGGGAGGAAATGACAGTAATAGAATCAGGGAAACCAGCTTCCATGTAGGTGGGAAAATTCAAAATTTTCACCCACACAGCAACCATCCAGGCTTTACTGCAATTTCCCCAAAAACTTTTGCACAAAGCAGGTTTGAGAAAGATTGGGAAAAAGCTGATGAAACCCCTGGAGGTGCACGAATGCATGACAGTGCTGTGAGCAGGGGGGAAAAAACCTGCTTTCCAACGTCATAGCCAGGGCAGATAACCCATGAAGAAATTACCATTGTTGACCTTGAAAACATCTATTTCCTGCAACTTTTCTACAGAACTGTCACTTACAAACGATCTTTTAAAACATACATTGAATACATGTACTGTAGAGGAAGGTGTAGGGGAGGGTGCCCTCAGCCAAGCAAAATTCAACATCTCTACTGGTATCCACTTATATGGAAAGGAGAGTTACCTGTGAGGTTCAGTGCTGTCAAAAATGATTCGGAAAATATTCAGATTTGCCACAAAGTCATCTGCAAAGCTAGAAAAATTGTCCAGGTTGCTTAAGGCCAAGATATCATTCCATGCCCTCTCATATAGCCATTCTGGAGCTGGATTATCTCGCAGGACCTTAACAGCACCACCAGACAAAAGATATCGCCATTCATCCTGCATATTGGAATCAGACAGAACGCAGATTCAGCTACAAAGCAGAAAAATCAAGTCTTAGCCCTTAATTTTCCTTCTGTGAATCTGCTGGGCCAACAGTGTGAATTTGTGGATGTATTCCTCTTTCTGGCCCATAGATGGCAGGCTTGCCAATTTTTTTTTTGTAACTGTTAAAATTATTTTTAATGTTTTTGTTAACATCTAGCCTGGATAAGAGTTCTGGTGAATTCAAAAGCTGGCACACTTAACTGTTGTTATGTGTCTTTGGGTTGATCCTAATAAAAGATACGGTTTGTGTTTTTGTCAAGATTTGGACAAGCTGACAACAGTGTGTCCCTCTAAGCTGAATTAGTGTGAGCTAGCTCACAGTTTTTCAGCCTCTGGCTCACACATTTTTGTCTTAGTTCAGGAAGGATGGCTCCAGAGCAAACTAATTCATGCAGTAGGCAAATCACTCGCTCACAACTTTAATACCAGTAGCTCAGAAAGTAGAATTTTTGCTCACAAGACTCCGCAGCTTAGAGGGAGCATTGGCTGACACTAGAACACCCCAATGCTATTCCAGAGCACAGCAGCCCCGTTGGTCTGCTGCAGCAAAAATACACAGGAGTCCAGTAGCACCTTAAAAACGAACAAGATTTTATCCTAGCCTAAGCTTTTGAGCAGTAGAGCCCACCTCCTCAGATGTATGTATAGGATCCTCACCTGCATTTAACTAAGCCCACAAAACCTGCTACTTAATGCAAAATCTTTTTAGCTTACTTTTGTATGATGGCAGAGGCTTTAAGTCCAGGGACATTTAGTTATGTTTTTCTTTCACAGGAGGCTAACATTCAGAGCTCCTCTAGGTTCTGCTTCCTGCAGTGCAGAAAGCCATACTACGAATGGGAATTTTGGAAAACAGAGCTAGCCTTATTCCAAAAGTTCACACATGCAAACAGTGCAGGAGTAGGGGTTCATACTCTCTTTCAAAAAGCTCATACTCCTTTTTATTCCTCTGTTTTCTAAAGTGTATTGTAAATAGCTATTTGTTCAAATGTAATCCAACTCATCTTTCATCCTCATCAGAGGCAGGTCAATGGGACAACAGAAAGGAGAAGTTAATCCTCAGTCCTTCAGAAGACCCCATGTGCCAGGACTACCAGTCAGGAAGACACCTAGCTTGCAGGACCCTATTGCCTAACAGACTGGATATGGCACTTGGAAAGAGTAAAGCTTAAAGGCAAACAGCACTATGAAATATAAGTTTCTTTCAAATACTTTTTATTTTTTAAACTTCCTTTTATTTAAAACATTGTTTAGCCGCCTTTCTGCCTTCAAGGTGGCTTACAATATAAATGACAATAGAACACAACAAAATGCATACAACCACTAGTTTAAAATCGATAATTTGAATAAAATCAATCAAATGCCATCCTGAATGCCTTCAGCTGCCTCCTAAAGGTCAGGAGTGAGGGGGGCTAGGCATGGGGCTGCTACTTGAAAGCCCTCTCTTGTGTACCCACCAGATGAACGTCTCTGGTTGACGGGACTGTCAAGAGGGCTTCTCCTTGTTATCTTAGTATCCAGGCAGGAATGTATGGGATAAGAAGGTCCTTCAGACACCCCGGTCTCAAGCCAAAACCAACACCTTGAATTGGGCTTGGGAATGAATTGGTGGCCAGAGCAATTGTTGTAACATTGGGGTCACATGCGCCCGATAGCTGACCCCAACCAGCACTTTGGCTACAGGATTCTGCACTAGCTGCAGCTTCTGAACACTCCTCGAGCTCTAAGCAGAGCACACTGCAATAATCCAGTCTAGATGTAACTAAGGCATCATTCTTGACTATGACGGACACCCAGTTTCTGCTGTCCTTAGTTCTGCTTCCTTGTGCACTTTCTTCTCATGTTGGCAGTTCATACCTTTCATTACTTGGAGACCTGAAGGTGACATGGATGTTCCTCACAATGAGGGCCATATGCATGCCTGGAAGCACAGTGTGAGAGCAACTCCACACACTGAAAGTGTTAAAAGAGACACTAATGTTACACCGTGTAGGTGGGCCCTGGTCTTAGAACCCTCCCTGATGAGAGCAGGGTATCCACACATTACGCAGTTGCTACAGGAAATGCCAGTGCAACACTGACAATTTTAATGTGTGGAGCTGCATCACGTTCTTCTGCAGACATCTCTGTAAACTAAAGAGCTGCCTACTTTGAAAAACAACCTTATTGATGTTTGCCATTGCACAGCTGCAGTTTACTCACCATGTTGATCTTGCCTTCATTCATCATAATCCGGATCCCAACGAGAAATGCAAACATAAGCTTGTGCTTCTCAAAGAGACTGCGGCATACATTGCTGTAGAGGCTGAAGGTGAGGTACTTATTGATATTTGCTATTCGCTTCTTCAGTGTGTCTGAAAATAACCGGTCAGAAATTGGAAAGTGAAGGGTGAAAAGGAAGGAAAGACTTACAATGGTATTACACCTCATTCCTACCCAGCTAATGTTTACTTCTTCTCCCTTCATGTATTCCAGTTCAGTCAGTCCCTGTTTAGCACAAATAATACTGGCCATTCCATCTAAACTGGCAAACTATGGGTTATGCTTGCCGCCCAAACCCAGACTCTAAACCACAGTTTAGAGCTGGTTTGTGATTCTGGTCTGGAGAGTGAGTACAAACCACAATTTGCCAGGTTGTATGCAGTGACTTGTATGCTTCACTGAACAAGAAGCAATCAACTGAAACAGAGCACATGGGTTAGAAGGGAACATAGATGGGAACGTGGCTGGGTGAACTGCCGCCATCATTGACCAAGAGAAAGTTCATTGTTCAAGGAGGACCTGGGCCAGAAGGATTGTTCTCTGAAAGCCTGCCTCACCTTTTATGGCTTCCCTTTGACGGTTGCCCTTCAAACATGACCTAAAGATAGGGAGTATGCTAGAATGTCTGCAGAACATAGCTACATATTTTTTGCTGGGGGAAAAAGTTCATTGGTAAGGAACGGTTCTTTTCATACTAAATGAAGAGAGTACTTTAAAAAGAGAACTCCCACACAATTTATATGGACTTAGCAGGGCTCTACTGGTAGCAGGAGCGCCTTTGCATATTAGGCCACACACCCCTAGTGTAGCCAATCCTCCAAGAGCTTACAGTAGCCCCAGTAAGAAGAGCTCTGCATGTGATCAAGCTTCATGAATGCCACTCTGGCCTGCACCTGAACCCAAGACACTAACACATTCAGACCACTAAGATTTTGTATCTCTGGCAAGTCATTAGATCCTAATTAAGGTTTGGAAAGGGTAAGAACAGTTGCATGGCTAAAAAGTTTGCACATCAGTTTTGTTCCAATCTAGGAAGTCACCACTTGGTCTTTGAAATTCAGGGCTTATATACAAGACCCTCCATAATCAAAGTAGAAGCCTGAGTATCTTCCAGAAGGAGCCCGAGACCATTTCGTTTTAGTGGCTAGATCTAGGCTGAAACAGGAGACAGTATTTGGGGATTTAATCTATTTTGTACTAAACTGACATTGTTTATATGTTCATATTAACAGTTTGTTTTCTTCTTTTGTTCAAATAACAAAATTGCTGTCCCTTCAGGATAGTTCCGGCTAAGCCAGGGAAGAAAAAGCTCTGCAAAGACTTACATCTAACTACTACTGATTTCACTATACATATCTAATTCTCCATGAACTCTAAAAACTAGATAAGGGCTGAATTTGTCCTTCTAGTGTTGAAGACGTTTGTGAGGTATCAAGCAATTCTGGTGGTGAGCAGATTCTCACCACACACTCTAAGCTTCTAGAAATACCTGCTCTCTCAGAGTTTGAAATTCCTGTGAGAAATATGTTGAGGAACCATTCTAAGGAATACTGGTACATGGGATCAACGTTGGAGAGGTCTGAGACGCAGAAGAAAAGAATCTGGGTGCGGACAGCCACAGGAACATATTCCAGCCGGGTAATATCGATGTCCTTTTCTGTCTGCTCAGCTACCTTCACTTTGGCCTGGAGGAGATGCAAGATCACAGCAAAATGACAGTTTTCACATTAAGTTAAAAGGAATAGTGGACTGAAGCTTAAATCATACTGCATGCTAGCAGATCCATGAATTAACCTCTAGCATAGGTTTTGTTGTTTAGTAGCGGCAATCCTCCCCTGTCCTGGACCCTGACTGCGACTACCAAATGGGAGGAGGGAGGTATTAGTACCCCATGTCATTTTCCTAGCTTCAAATAGTTCCCCACGGGGGAAAAAACATGCAGACAACCTGTTGGTTTCAAGTGAAAATAAGAGTGGGAGCCGTACCAATGCAGCTAAAACAGAAAAGAAAAAAATGATGGTGCCTTGGGGAAAAAGATTTTTATTGTATTCCACTCAAGGATCCCTACATGTTTCACACACTGCTTCATCAGGGGATTTGTCCAAATCAGTGACTCCCACAGCTGTTATTTTACAAGTACATGCTAGAGACCCACTCATGGATGTTCCAAACTCTTGTCTGGTCTAATCCTCAACTGGAGTACAGAGCATTCACCAACCTGAATTTCCCCAGCTTTTAGCTTAGATGCTTCCAACACTTTGATGAGCTCTAAATCATCAACAGGATTTCCTTCAGAGGAGCTTAGACGGTACAGGATCTGATCCTCTATCTCTTTTAGCTCCTGCCGCATTTTGGCATTACTGACAATCAGCTGGTTCTTTGCCTCTTCTAAGTCAGGGCGCTCTTCTGCCACCACTTGGCCCAGTAACTGGTCCTCCAAGCCACTATTAAACAAACAGAAAAAAAACCCAGAGATCCCATTCAGGCGTCAGATTTTTCCCATTTACAGACCGCAAGCTCAGGCAAAGTTATAGTCCAACCTAAATGCAACCACAGTGCCCACTTGGAATGACAGACAATGGATAACACATAAGAGAAAAGGAGGAGAATAAAAAAAAGTAAATGCTATGCTGGGGATTACCAGGAAGGGCACTGAAAACAAATCAGCCAGTATCATAGTGACCCTGTATAAACCAATGGTGCAGCCGTCATTTGAAATACTGTGTACAGTTCTGGTCACTACACCTCAAAAAAGGTATAACATTGGAAAAGGTGCAAAAAAGGAGAACTAAAATGATTAAGGGGATGGAACATCTTCCCTATGAAGAAATGTTAAACAGGTTAGGACTTTTTAGCTTGGAGAAACAACAATGGAAAGGTGATAATGACAGAGGTTAACAAATTATGCATGGAATAGAGAAGGTAGAGAAAGGAGTACTTTTCTCCCTTTCTCACAATACAAGAACTTGTGGACACTCAGTGAAATTTATGAGCAGGCTTAGAACAGATAAAAGGAAGCACTTCTTCACGCAAAGAGTAATTAACATGTAAAGTTCACTGCTGCAGGAAGTCATGGTGGCTACAAGCAGAGAAAGCTTCAAGGGGGGATTGGATAAACATGTGGAGCAGAGGTCCACTAGCAGACATTAGCCATGAGGTCTAGATGGAACACTATGTTTGGGGCAGTGATGCTCTGTATTCTTGGTGCTTGGGCGGCAACAGTGGGAGGGATCCTGGAGTTCTGGCCTTCTGATGGCACCTGGGTTTTGGCCACTGTGTGACTCAGAGTGTTGGATTGGATGGGCCACTGGCCTGATACAACATTGGCTTCTCTTATGTTTTTAATCTACTTTAAGCCCTCAGATAGTATCAGAACACTAACTGGCAAAGACAGAAAATCAAGAATAAAAGCATTAATTAGTTACTGGTCAATGTTTTTGAATCACTATTGTTATTATTTAGGACAATTCCACAAGATCAATGTATACAATGGGATAGCGGTAAAAGATATAAAAAGATGACTGGTTACCTGGGTGACAGGGTGAAGTTAATTAGTGTCAGCTTGGTGGATAGCTCTGGTGTGTAGTGGGGATTGGGTAGGTTGGTGGTGATGTACATCTTGAAGTCTTCATGATATGGAATCAATGTGTCTCCCAATTTCAGTACCGTGCTGCCTTGTTGTTTGTAAGTCTTTATATCAAGAAAACAAGTAAATAAAAAGTTTTAAAGTCCTTTGTAACAATAAAAGATAAAAAATCTATATTGGACATGGGTAATCTATCACCATTGACTGGTAGAGATATTTAGGCTATGATTTTCAAAGCTAACTCTGCCCAAGAAATTATTTTATTATTTTAAGGCAATTTATCAACCCACTTTTCACCACAGTGAGGAATTAAAGCAGCTTACAAATATACCAGAGTATAATTAAAATAAACAATTTAAACAAATAAAATATAGTTCAGGTAAACAAAAAATAAAAATGCACAAAACCACATCACAGGCAGGTTCTAGTCCAGTGGGCTGGTTCATTCAAGGACCATGAGATGTGAGCCATAGGGTAAGATATCCTTTTAGTTCTCACTAGGGGTGTGCACATAGACAAAAAAATTGGTATTTTTCAGGTTCGGGTATACCAAACCCGAAAAATATTGGTATATACTGATATTCACAAATTCCAATATCAGTATGATATTGGGATTCAGGAAATAATAGGTATTTCCAAATTTATTCAGCTCCTCAACTTTCCTTCCCTCCCTAAGGTCACGCCACAGCATGCATTAAAAACCTTCCCTTCTCTTGCTGAGGTGAGCTGCTACTGCGGCATGACTTAGGGAGGGAGGGAAGGGTAGGTATTTAAACTTTAAATACCTTCCCTTCCCTTGCTGAGTTGCGGTGCAGTGGCAGCTCACCTCAGCAAGGGAAGGTATGTCTCTTTAAATACCTTCCCTTCCTTCCCTGAGTTGCGCCACGGCAGTGGCTCTTTAAAGAGACTCTTTAAATACCTTCCCTCCCCAAGTTGTGCCATGGTGGCAGCATGCATCAGTGATGGAAGGGAAGGCTTTAAATGACTTCGCTTCACTTGCTGATGCATGCCCCCACCACAACGCACCTCTGAATCTACTTCAGCAATCCTGTGCTGGTTTCCTGGCAAGATGAAGATAGCAAATCTGGTGAGCCATTTTGAATGGAGTACATGGGTGATGAGATCGGTGGCAAGTAGTTCCATAGTCAGATTTCCACAGAACTTCTGGTCCCCTTGGCTGAGGCTAGCCCTAACTGGATGACTTGACTTGTATGCCTCAGCATCACTCCTAACTCCCAGTCCCACCTGAGAAAATGTACAGTTCCACCCTAATTTAATGTACAGTTTCCACCCTTTGCATTCCATTGCTTGTTAAAATCTTTACACACACGCGTGTGCACACATGTGCGCGTGCACACACACACATATAGACACAAGAATCCACCTGTTTCAACAAGACTGGCTCAAGAGCTGGATCTAGTTCTTCCCCTACATTCTCCAGGAGAAAGGGCTTTCCAAAGCGAATAGCATTCTCCAAGCTGCGCAGAAAATCCCGTTCACTGAGCTTGGATGTGTCTAGTCCACTATCTTTCTCCTGAAAAACAACAGGGTAGGAAGAAACTCAGTCCTGGCGACAACAGCTTTGAGTGAATGTGGAAAGGAAGCAGAGACAGAAAGCAGATTTACATGTATGTGGAAAGAAAAAAATAATTATTTTTAAATGTATACATTGCTAGTAAACTGAACAGAGCATATACCATATGGTGTTCACCCAAACGTTGCCCAGCATGAACTTTTGAGGAGCCAATTCAGTAAAGCAACAAAGACAACTATGAGACTCTTTGATAGCAAGCGAAGTGGTTACTAGAGTGATTAGTAACACTCAGTTATGCTCCTCCCCCATATATTTACTCAAGGGTCATTTCCTGCAGGAACGCATAGGAGCGGAGCTCCGGCAATAAAGAGCCCAGGGGGTGGGCACATGCAACAAGCCCCACCCCCTACTCCCAGCAGCCTTCAGTCACAGCAAGAAGCAGCCAGGTAAGTTGCAGAGCCCTCCCGCCCCCCCCAGTCCAAAACAGTCCAGTGGCACCTTTAAAACCAAGTTTTATTCAGGTACAAGCTCTTCCTCCTCTGTGAGGACAGATCTGCACGTCATCCCCCCCCCAAAGCTAGCAATCCAGAACAGTCCAGTAGACACTGAGCGGTGGGTGTTGCCTTCTGACACACTTCCGGTGATGTCAGGGGGTGTGACATATGCAAATAAGTTATGCTAATGAGTTATGCTAATGAGCTCCTGCACCTCTTTTTCTACGAAATGACCCCTGTATTTACTGGTTTTCACATCACAAAATCAATACTTTTGAGAGTAAGAATATATGGACATTTCTCTCAGTGGAGTTTTTCACAAGGAGCAGCAGGTTTTCACAAGGACCAGCACTAGGACCAGCATTATATAATTTGTTCATGAATTATTTGGAATTGGGGGTGAGCAGTGCAGTGATAAAGTTTGCAAATTATATCAAGGATTATTTATTTATTTATTTAGGTATTTTTACCCCGCCCTCCCCGCAAGCGGGCTCAGGGCGGCTTACAGGGCGGCTTATGAAAGCCAAAGTGGACTATGAAGCTCTACAAGAGGATCTCTCTAAATTGGGTGAGTGGCAATAACATGGCAAATGAAGCTCAGTGTTGGTTCAGTGAAAGATGATGCACGGTGGAATAAAAAATCCTAACCATAAATATATGCTGATCTGAATTGGCTGAGACCACCTGCAAGAGATTTGGGGCTACAGCTTGATAAAAATGTCAACTCAGTGGGCAGCAGGGGTGACAAAGGCAAACTGCTGAAGGCAAAGGCTGAAGAGACTTTCCATTTTGCGGAAAAGACAGCTAAAACGGGACATGATAGAGGCTTCTGAAATTATGCATGGGGTAGAGAGTGTGAACAGCGGGAGCTTCTTCTAGGGTTCAGGCGCACTCAATGAAGTTGATGCACAATAGATTCAGAACAGACAAAAGGAAATACTTCTTTACTTAATGAGTAACCACACTGTAGAATTCACTGCCAGTGGACATAGTGATTGCCACAAGCATAGAAGGCTTTAAAAGGGGTTAGACAGTTTCATGGAGGTCAGGTTCATCAACGGCTACTAGTCATGTGAGTAAAGGAAACTGAAAGACACATTCCCTGGGTACTGGTGAATTTGGTTAATGATCTGTCAAAAGCAGAAATCCTTACTAAGTTTTTTATCCACTTGTTGGCTTGTCCCTGGGGGTCTATGAACAGAGTCCAGCGCTGAGAGAACTGTGTTATCATTCCATTCTCTACAGACAAGGTATCATTGGGTAGACCAGCAATCTGCAGAATGGGGGGGGGAAGGTTTAACAATAAATGCAAGGCTCTCTGTACTCTGTCTTAAACAAAAGTGAACCAAGATAACCCATATTCTTATATCAAGAAAAGCAAATTTCTGTACCCATATACATTATGAAATTCAAGCAAATATGCATCTATTTTCTTATTTTGAATAATTTATATGGCTTCAGATAAACATGCTGAGGACAAGGAGCTATGCAAAGTTAAAAAAAAGATATATTAATTATTCTCTACAACATAAATTTATTTTAACTATTTCCACTGAAACAAAATTGGGGAATTCCCAAAGTTTCATAACCCTGGAACTACTGGAACCCCCCTCCCCCTGAGATACACTGGGGTCTTTTTTTTTTAACAACAGCTTTTCAGAATATATAGAAGCAACATAAAATAATTCTCTAAACTCCATTCACACCCCCTCTACTCACTGTACCTGCCATGATCGGATTTTTACTGGGTCTCCAAGTGTGGCTATCAGGTTTGGTTCTTTGGTGTGCGGAACATGATACAACTTTAACGTGCTTATCCATTCCTCACAAAGTGATATGCGGTATTGACCCTACCAAGGAAAACCATGCATCATTAATATGAAATCTGTATTTCTAAAATTTTAGTTCAATTAAAACCTCATCACCCACCACCATGCCTTAAGAGGTCTTCAAACTGTAATTTAAAACCATGATTTGAAGTAGATTTGCCATCCACAGTTTGATACAGTCCTGACAAGTGCTCATCATATTTAGTTCCAGTCCAACATAACAGAGAACCACTGGTGATGGGAGGGATCCACATGCAAAAGAGGTGGAGTGAACACATGAACCGGTGGTAATTATCTCCGGGGGGTGGTGGTTTCCATTCTATTACTAACAGATAAATAACTACACTACAGCTGCAATCCTAAACACACTTACTAGGCAGTTAGACCCACTGAATTCAATGGGGCTTCTAAGTACACCTGCATAGAATTGCACTGTGCTTGGGCCAATTCTTATTTATTCCGTATAACGCCTACTCAGTTCAAAAAGGCTCAGGATAAAATAGCCACCACCTAAAAACTGATTTGCAGCAGAAAATTCTTACAAAACATTAAACTCTGAAAGTAGCAATGCCATCCTAAGTAGAGTCTTTATCTGTGTCTTTAGAAGATGCTTAAGGTTCAATGAACCTTAAGAAGGAGAGAATTCCTGGACCAGCAAGGGACTACCAGTGGCATTTCTGCAGCTCTAACTCATGCTTATTTGTTAAGAAAAGGACATTGAGCAGGCTCTCTCAAGGTCACACTGTATGTTATATGAAAGATCCACAATTGGGATGAAGGAAGTATTGGATTCAGTTATGCCCCCCGCCCCCCGAACTGACAAAGTGATTCTGGAACAGACTTAAGTCAAGAGAAAACTTCAGATATTGCAAGAAAAGAAAGCATTCCTTTTGCTCACTGTGAAAGGTCCCAGGTATGCTATAAAGCCAGCTGAAACCAGAACATCTCCTGAAATGTTGTTGATCATATAATCCAGATTCTGGACTGTTTCTTGCCAGCGTACCCTTTCGTCAGACAGGCCATTAATCAGCTGGAGAAAAGACACACATAAATTGCCATTTCGTTTTTTCCTCAGGCAGCCTCACTCCTATCCATGAAACATCTACACAAAAATGTCACAAAACAACAGCGACAGGGACCTCAGTTCTGAAAACAACAGCAGAGAGATGGAAAATGCAGCAGCAGGTCCCCTTTCCAGCTGAGTTTAACATCACAGCCCTGCTCTAAGGTAGGACAAGGCAAATACTTCCTGAAAGATACATTTGCATGATGCTCAGCATTTTTTCAGAAAGGGCTGTCACCCTGGAGATTGCACAAGTTCCCTTTATAGCTTTGCAGATGGAACACAGCATGTAGCCATGGCTTTTCCTATGTAGCCTACTCCACCCTCTGCTCCTACCTCCTGAGCATGTAAAAGGAGAAAGCGACTAAAGGGACTGGAGAAGGAGAAGGGCAGGAGAAGCCATGTCTGTCATAAGTCCAGAGCCATATTAACCCACGGCCGGGCCCCTAGGCTTTCAGGTATTTTGGGGCCCCTCCGGCGACTTTACAGGCTGCCTACGAAGAGAAAATAACAGTGCTTCAGCAAAAAAAAAATTGATGGGCCCCTAATTCCTGCAGGGCCCCTAGGCTTCAGTCTAGTCAGCCTTATGGGTAATACAGCCCTGCATGAGTACAGAAGCCAAGATGCCTCCGTTTTTGTAAGGCCCAGACACGCTGACTGGAATGGAGGCAATCTGGGGCCGATTCTGCACAATCACTTGCCCCAGTTTCACCCCCCGATAATATCTGCGGAAATTGATCAGTTCCCCACATGTTGGTCTGGATCGGCAATTGACTCTCCCCGGATTTTCTGTCTCCGCTATTTTCAGGATCTTTTTTTTACTACGGGGTTGAAATCGGAGCATTGTAGAAGGGAACTCGCGAATCGTGGCTGTCCTCTCTCCACCCCTTTAATGCCCCTCTGCTTCTTTCCCTCCCCTCCCCTTCCTGCCTCTCTCCACCCCTTCAACGCCCCTCTGCTTCTCTGCTTCTTTCCCCCTCCCTAGCCACCCCTCCCTTTCCCACCCTGGCATGAGGGTTTTTTTGTCCCCCCTCCCATGTTGCATTGCAACACAATACTGATCCATTGTTGGCTGGCATTTAAATGTCCTTTTAAATGTACCTCTGCTGTTTCCCCATTTCTGTGTTGCAATTCGCTATTTGTACAAAAGTAGTGCCATTGTTAAAAAAACGCATTAAGGGTGACATTGAGACGTGGACAAAAATTTTCGTGGGGCTAACCTACGGGCTGTAGTGCAACTGTTAAAAAGATGCATTGAGGGTGGCATGGTGGTGTGGATACAATTTTCGCGGAGATGACGTGTTGCCTTGCATGTCTGCTTTTCTCCCTCCCTCTCCCTCTCCCCCTCCTTTCCCACCTCCTCTCTCCCTTTCCCCTCCCTTTTTCGACGTGGCACAATGCAACTACGCATGTGTAAAGCATGCCTGTTTTCCAGTGGGTGGGTGCGTTACAACCCAACCATGCCCCTGATCATAAAAAAGGAGGGGGAAGAGAGGGGAGGGGGTGCTAGATTTGGGGCAAGGCGACAAACATGGGTCAGAGTTCCTTAATGCGGAACTCCCCCAACAGAATCGGGCCAATTAGACCCGAGGAGAACGGAGAGCAAAGCATTAGTGCGGAATCGGCCTGGCTATCTCCCTTACCTTGTCAGCCCGGCCCAGTCTCTGCTCACACTGTTCACACTTCATCTCTAGCTCCTCCTTTGTAGCTAAGGTGCCTTTGTATTTGGCCTGCAGATGGGAAATACCCTCCTCCACTTCTCTTAAACGTTCCTTGGCCTCATCCAGGACCTTCTGTGTAGCCTGCAGATCTTCTTCTGCCTCCCGAAGGGCTTGCTATGGAAAAAGCAATATTTGTGAGCCCCAAATGGTGCATGCTGCTAGGGAAACAGCTTTCAATGACCGCTTCTTTTCCTCAGAAAACTCCTACAGAGTTGAGAGGAGGCTCCTTTTATTACTAGGAATACACTGAATAACTTTTTAAAAGCTCAGCTGCAGTCCTTACTCGCTTTGGCTCCACAGCTTTGGCCACAAAGTGGTACTTATGCATGGCTCGAACCCACTGGCAGATAGATGTGCAGGCTTTGGACACTTTGGCTATGGCTGCTGGCAGAAATTCTTCACTGTCGATATAAGGCTGGATTGATTTGATTACTGTATCTGCAATGTTATCCTGAAAAGAATAAAAGACAATGAACTGCTGTGAGCCTGACTGGTTGAAAGTTCAGGGGATTCAGCCCTGAGGCAGCAAAGGCCCATGGACAAAAGTATGCTGGAAGTGGACCTCTTCAGTGCAAACACTGTTAATTCCTTGAAGAGGACGCTTTGTGGCCACAAAGCAATAAAAGCTTGGTGAGAAAGGCAAAGCAGACTAAATTGGTTGTGGTGTTCCTTATCTTGTCATATCAGTCATAAAACAATAGAACAAGGTTAGAGTCCAGTGGCACCTTTAAGACCAACAAAGTTTTATTCAAGGTGTGAGCTTTGCACACTTCGGCAGATGATGAAATGGAATTACATACCATAGTTGTATATATAGGAGTGGTTTGTTAAATTAGCACGCAAAATAGTGAGGGCACTTGTTTTTAACAGATCAAAAGAATGACAAGCTTAGTTCTGTTTCAGTTCAACTGGGGGGGGGGACAACATAGGTAATAAATATGTTAGAACTGGAGACTGATGTGCCCTAATGGGAGAAAGTACTCCACCTTAAGTGTTTTAATATCCTTGAGAAGGAGCAGTGCCTCAAAATGCCTTCAGTGAATGTCTATAGTAAACTGGATTCCCACACATTTTTGAATATTCTTGTTTCACTTTTCCAATACACCGCCTTGCTTTTTACTCCCTAGAGAACCCTGGCCAAAGGTACAGCATATTGGGTGTACTATTTCTCTGAAAGAAAGAGAAGACCCTGATGCTGGGAAAGATTGAAGGTCAAAGAAGACGGGGACGGCAAAGGATGAGATGGTTAGACAGTGTCATAGATGCAACGAACATGAAGCTGAGCAAACTTCAGAGGACGGCGGAAGACAGGAAGGCCTGGCGTGATCTGGTCCATGGGGTCGCAAAGAGTCGGACTCCACTGTGCGACTGAACAACAAAACATTTCTCTGAAATACACATACATTATTAAACACAGAATGAAACCATTTAATTATAGGACTTAGCGATTGCCATCTGTCTGTTTATACCCATTAACCTTGTGCATAAGACTGCCAACTGTTTCCCCAGCTCCTGCCATTGTACCTTTAACCGCAGTTTGGTCTGCAGATATTAGCAGAAGGCAATGCTTATCAGAAGATGGATCGGCAGAACTCAGAGGGAAAACTTTTAATTACATGAAGATAAGCACAGGAGCAAGTGAGGAGAGGTTTTTCTGGTCAGATGGCAACCCTACTGGTACTACTTTTAGTCTTTAAAACATTTGTGTGTATGTGAGAGACAGGGTATGCATGAGCACAACCATCATGATTACTTACTTTATCGTATTTAAACAAGCTTTCAAGAAATTTCCCTGGTTCCTGAAGGAGACCTTTGCCAGGCTCCCAGTAGTCATCTATCTTAGAGCCTGGCTTCTCTCCTGCCACTTTCTTGGGCTTGACTCCCTTCATAATGCAGACAGCTTCAATCACCAGTTTCACTCCTAGTGGAGGACGCTGCATTGTTCGCACCTAGTTCAGAAAATGAGAAACGAGTGAAACAGTAGTAGAAACTAGTGAAACAGCAGTAGTTCAGAACACTGTACTATCTGCTGCAGAGCACTCTCAACCATTGTTTACCATTAAGGAATTAAATAAAACAAGAATTTATCTAATCTTTAATACAATACCAAACTATGTGCATTCATGTCCTTGCGCGCACTGTCTTGTTATCTGTTCTTGCTTTCACACGAATACTTAAAGGCCACCTCACAAGACATAAAGGTCAAACAAGTTCATATCAAATATGCAATCCTTGCAATACAACTATAATGGTTGTCGTCCTACACTTGCAATTGCACTCCAAGCAATGTTACACCCTTCTAAGTCTATGGAACTTTTCTTAAGATGGCACTGACAGTCACCCAGAAACTACTCCAATGCAACTGTAGATGGATTTAGCTCATTCTTCTTCTAAGGATCCCAGGGTTCTTCTCTCTTTCATTTATCCTGACAATAACTCTGTGACATAGACAGGGTGACCAGTTCAAAATAATATAATGGACGTCATTGCTGAGTGTGAACTTCAGCGTTTGTATAGGAAGACGCTAACATTTAAAGATATCCTGTTTAGTTTTTGACTATAAATGAGATCCAGTGTGGTGCAATGTTCTCTCTAAGCTGAGTTAGTGTGAGCTAGCTCACGGTTTTTGAGCCTCTGGCTCACCCATTTTTGTCTTAGCTCAGGAAGGATGGCTCCAGAGCAAGCTAATTTATGCAGTAGCCAAATCACCTGCTCACAACTTTAATGCCAGTAGCTCACAAAGTAGAATTTTTGCTCACAAGACTCCATAGCTTAGAGGGAACATTGGTGTGGTGTAGTGATTAGGGATGGGCATGAACCAGGAAAATGTGGTTTGTATTGGTTCATGATTTGTGGGGTTTGTGGTTCATGGACTATGGACTGTCATAAACTTTATGACACCAGATGAACTGGTTTGGTTCCTGAGGTTCATGATGTTATAGAATGCCCCCTGGTGTACTCTGGCTGACTCTCCTTGACCTGCCCTCCAAGTTTAGTGAGGATTGGCTTTATGGGGTCCGAGTTACAGCCCCCTAAGAAAGTGACCGCAGGAAAGTGGTTTCTGGTGAAATGACAAGCACAAGTTCAGGGGTGTATAGAATGGATCCTGTGCAAGCTAGAGATGCAAAACTTGCACTGGACCTCTGGCTGACTCTCCTCTAGCTGCCTACCAAGTTTGGGGAGGACTCAATTTATGGGGTCTGAGTTACACCCCCTCCCAAAGAAAGTGCCCCATCTTCCATTGTTTCCAATGGAGGGGAAAACAGCAAAAAAAGCAAGGACAATAGAAGCCCAGCAGAACAGAATCAAAGTCCCAGATAATCTCTGCTGTAGAAACTGAAGGTGGAGGGCATTGTTGCAAGCCCAGCAGAACCAGTGCAATGTGCCCAGCAGAACCAGTGCCACTATGGCACTGCAAACCCAACAAGACTAAAATCAAGCCAGGAAAGTGCATTTGGGGAAAATGTTCACAAATGTATAGAATGGATCCCCTGAGAGCTACACATACCAAACCTCACCTTGCCACCCATTCCTCTACAATCTCTCCATCTTGGGGGTGGATTACATTTCTGGGGTCCCAGTTACGCCCCCCCCAAGTTCTCCCCAGTGCTCTTGCTGAAAATGACAGCTGCAGATACAGAGGTCTATGGAACAGCTCAGGAACAAGCCAGTGACACCAAACTCACAGGGAAACTCTACCTGGGCAGCCCCCCCCCAGCCAAACACTGGAAGCAAAGCAAGTATCCCCCCTACTCTCACAGATCTCCCAAGTCTCCAAAAGCAGATTCTGAAGGACAGAAAGGTAAACATTCCCAGAGTTTCAGATCAGTGGAAATCAGAGTTTTCCATTTAGAGTGATTAGTGATGTCATGACAGGAAGGCAGACATCTGACAGAGGCTCCCCAAAGTCACCCCATGATAGCTTAGTGGGCACCCCAGCCCCACCAGACTAGTGGAAATCAGAATTTTTCATTTAAAGGTATTAGTGATGCCAGCCATGACAGAAAGGCAGACAGATATTTTCCATTTAAAGTGATCATGAGGTAGGTGTTGTGTTATGAGGCAGATGTTGTTTCATGAGGTAGGTGTTGGCTGAGGGAGCCCATCCCCACCGGGCAAAGGCGGCCATCCTCCCACCCAAGCACTAAGGGTGAAACCTGTAGGCCGCATGCTGGATCACCCAGAGGGGAGGAATGGGGACACACACAGGGGATTGTTAATCAGTATAATCAAGGCTAGGAATAAACCAATCTATGAATAAACCGAACCGCTGTTAAGGCTTTGAAGGTAGGGCCTCTGTAGCTACAGATAAGAAGGGGCAGCCTAAGTGATGGGGAAAGGGATTGAAATCAAGCAATGTGCTATTTACAAGGAAAGTCTATTGTCACAAAATGTTGAATGATCAAAGATGTCATCTCTCTGCTGTTGAATGTGGTTGATACTTGAGGCTTGAAATATGTCTGCCTGGGGCTGATTTAACTTATGCATGTAGAATGTGACCAGAAGCAGAGGAGGATGAGGTTTCTGTACCTTTAACAGTTATATAGAAAGGGGAATTTCACCACATTTCTCCACCCTGTGTGAAAAACGTGCAACTGCCAAAATTCCTTTTTCTACGTAACAACACAAGGAATAGAAACTCTGTCCTTCTTTGAGATACCTTTCACTTGCTGTGTGAAACCTCCATGGGAATGGGTCAAACTAAACACAAATGACATCATAGGCTGCTATCAGTCTATAAAGGTATACTTACAGTGACACAAATGACATCATAGGCTATCAGTCTATAAAGGTATACTTACAGTCACAGGTGACCCTGATTTGAATTGGGTCTGTACAGGGAGGGGAGAAGGGCTATAACCCTTGCATCTCCTCATGGGTTCACTAAGCTTGCACCTGTCATTACAGTTTTAAAGGGGAAAAATGGGTACTTGTCGTTTTTTTCTTTAAAGGGCTACTCCTATATAGGAGCCACAGTTTGACATGTGGAACTGCTTGGGTGAAAGGGTTAAACCCTCTCTCCCCTTCATGCATGGACCCAATCCAAATCAGGGCCCTGTAAGATCACGGATCTTACAGGTTTGCGTCTGTTTTGAGCCAAAGTTGCATGGCTGCTGCTAGCCCTGTCTTTATTGTTTGATAGTTGAAAGTTGTTTTCAGTTTGGAAGTTATCACTCAGTGTCAGTCACTGTCTGAGTCTGCCAGTGACTATTGTAGTGGGGTTTTTTTACAGGTTCACCCTATACATATTTACTTGGAAGTTCCACTGTGTTCAGTGAAGTTTAATTCCAGATAAGTGTGCAAAGAAGTATAGCCTTAAGTCAATAAAACTATATGATGGTAAGAAAAGCTGATGATTTCCATTGTTTACTAACCAACAGATAGGTGAGCACGCAGGGAAAGGAGATAGGGACACTAGCTCTTTACTTCCTCCTCAGACATCCACCATAAAATGAACAGGCTTAGAGGCCTAAAACGCTAGTAGTATGTACTGCATTCTTGCTTTACACTTTGTTATTTCCCGTGAACATCAAGCTAAATCTGTACTGAGTTTATTACTATAAAGTGGAAACAGACAGAGCAGATGAAAGATTTGTCCTAATACTGAACTGGAATTTGTATGCAGGCACATAATGCGCTTCTACCCTAACTTTCCACGTGAATAGCTGTAAGAGGCAGCCAAACAGCGACTTTATATCAATACTTCATAGTTAATGTCACAGAGAGTAAAAGAGGAGTCTTGATTTCAGGTTAGCAAACTTCCACAAGCCACACACACTCCGGTGATATTATCTCTTCACTGAAGCCTGGGGTCCCTTCAAAAACAGAGTCACACAGTGGGATGAATCACCTCCCAACGTAGCAACTGGCACGTTGTGGCACATATATGAGAAGTCAATGCCTCAGTCTTAAACAGCATTTATCAGGAGCTGAATAGGATTTACCTTCTAAGTAAGTTTAGGACTGCAGTACTGGGGGAACACTGAGCCTACTACAGCTGACATGCAACACCTTCTTGTTTTCACTGCCTGTCCTCTCTGGACAATTTCAGCCCAGCCTAAAATACAATGCAGTTTCTGGGTAAATAGTAGACTGAAGTGCGCTGTAGTAGCTGGAGGCGATGGAACAGAGAGTGGTAGAGATAGTAGCTGGCTGGCTCTAGCCCTGATATAGGTGATTAGGGCAGGGTGTCCAGTTTTCCAAGTGGCTTTTGTGGCTGTGGCTTTAACAGTAGGTTACTATGGGGAATTAGCAGGTGATAATCTTAATCTCCACATAACAAGAAGGGTAACCTTTGATTTTTGCAGATCAAACTGTTGTTAAAGGCACAAGATTGACTGTAGGTCAGGCAATTTTCTGATTAACTGGTAAGCCTCGTAGAAACCTAAGCATACAGGGAGGAGACATATGGCCCACTTGCTTTCCTTCTGTTTGAGACAAGCTGAGGGGATTCATAAATCCATACACAGTTCCTGACAATATCAGCTTCCTTTAAAGCAGAGGAAGTAACCTGCTGATTCTCACGGTTGCAGAGGTAAGTTTCAAAGTGGGCTGCGGCAAATGACTGTAACAACTACTGTTTCTTGTGACTCAGTGCTCTATCCAAGGCATACAGTTTCTTAATAATGCACAATTAAAAATGAAATGGAGTCCTTTGGCCGATGTCATTGTTCCAGAGGGGCCATTGGCTAGTGATGGCAAATAAGTTCCCTGCGCTGGAGGCATCTGTACTGAGAGGCTTGATTTAACATATCCCAAGTACATGTGCATTTTACATCAAAGTGTTTCAAATACTGATCACAAGAAGTCATAGGAAGTTTTTAGACTTACATGTTTTGCATAATATAGTCTGATTCTATAATCTAGATTCTCTAATAACTTTGGAACTTAGGGTTGGGGGGAGGGAATGGAAGGGAAGAAAAAGTCCAAGAGCCAGAGGGGTGTGACATAGAGGCAATAGACAACAGAATAGTGTCCGTGGAACAGAATAAAAAGGTACACGGGGCCCTGAAATCCTACAGAATTCTTACCCACATACGCTCAAGGCATACAAACTGTTCCAGAAAACTTTTTAAAAGTGAAAGCTGGTATTCTCTAGAGACTGAATTCTTCATCAGACAAATAAGTCCAGTGCTTACATAGCAGTACCACGGAGGTGCAAAAAGCACAAAATTAATAAACAAAACTTGTCTGCTTTTCCTCAGTGTAAGAAGAACTAAAACATGCTCACCCGGAGACGCTCCAGGGCTTTCTTACTGGATACCGTTAACAGAGGAGCAGAATTTGTGGAGACTCTAAAAATGATCTATCCCATGGCAGAGGGTCTCCACGAGAAGGACTTTGACTGGCTATTTGACTGCTCTCAAGCGGAGCAGTTTCTAGAGTGGTTCTGCAACACACTGGGGGAGGAGAATGTGTTGAACCCTGCAGAGGTGGAGGCCTATGAACAACTGTTAATTTCCGAAAAGCCTGTTCTGGAAGATGAAGCATTGGCCCAAGTGCTGAAGACTTGCCACCAGTCCTCTCAACTAAAGGGTGCTATGCAGGAGAATGAAGTCCTCCCCCTTGAGACCATGGAGCAAGAGATGAGGATGTTAAAGAACCAACATGCCTGTCAGATAAAGCGGCACAGCAAGCTTCAGATTCGTACAGCAAGCTTGAAGCAAGAGCTGTGCCATCTGGCAGAGAAGAAAGAGAAAGCAAGCAGGGACCTGAAGAAGGCACACTTGGAGCTGCAGCTAGCAAACTTTCAAAGCAATGAAATTCTCATCCAGGCTGACAAGGCAACCAAAGAACTGGTGCAATGGTATAGGGAACCTGGATATGAGCCACTGAAAGCATCGCTAGCAAAGGCAGATCTAGGACATTACCAGGAGGTAGAAGAAAAGTTCACTAAGGCTTTATTGGGATTCATCCCAAAGTTCTTGCCAGATGCGATCAATGAGATGGAGGCTGATAAAAGCATTCTGGCAGAGAATGGGCAGAAAGGCTGCCAGGACCAGCTGAGAAAAGAAACTGTAGCAGGACTAGTTCAGAAAGGGTTGCAAGAAACCAAAAGTGTACCTCATTGTGAAAATCATGAAATGACCACTGGAGTACTGAAGGGTCAAGTTATCTACCAGGGGAAGATGACCAGTCAGGGTAAGTCAGAACTTGATCCGAAAGCTCTGCTAGAAGAAATGGACCATGTCCAAATGGAGGACTTCAGAAATGAGGCACTGGCTGTTCAGCATAGATGCCAAAGAGAGCTGACATGGGCAGTACCTGGCCAGATGGAGAATCCGAATGACAACCACCTGGGCAGCCACCAGGAAGAGCTGGGCCGCATGGAGTTAGCTTACATGTGCAACCAGAGAGCACTAGTCATTGTCTCTGCAGAAATTAAAGGAATTTGGGCTTGTTTGCAATGGGCAAATAAGGCTCTGAAGGCCAGTAGAAAAAAAAAGGTAAGTCATTTGTATTCAGTGTTGGGTACACAGCAGTGGAATAAGGGCCTGGAGAAAAATGTCCTGCCCCTTTAATAAATGTTTTATTTAGCAAGCGACCCAATTTACCACCATGCCATGAGACGCTTCCGCTTCCCATTTCCACATATTAGAAGAAGGAACACATGCCATCAAGTCCCAGCTGACTCATGGCAATTCCATCCGTGGGGCACTCCAGGCAAGAGACGAGCAAAGCTGGTTTGCCATTGCCTTCCTCTCCGTAGCAACCCCAGGCTTCTTTGGTGGTCTCCCATACAAGTACTGACAGTGGTCAACCCTACTTAACTCCCAGGTTTTGCTTCTATTAAAGGGACAGGACAATTTTTCACTGGGCCTGTTGTCAACCCTAAAGATGAGTCTCCCAGAGACAAAGCAACCTTCTGTGATTTTTGGTCCTGCAAAGAGCTTGTACAGGATCCAAGTAGAAAGACAGAGTCCTTTATATGCTCTCCTATGGCGGCTCAACAATTGCTGCTAGCTGAGGAAGCATACATCTGCCATGTTTTTCCTACCCACACTAAACTGTAATAGTCAGCAACAAGTACTCTTCTTGTTACAGAAATACCTGCTTGGCTCTGCTCCTAGTAAAGCAGTGACTTGATTCTGTATTTCTCAGGCTCCCTGTCAAGCAGCCAATCACTCTAGTCTACACCCATCCTATACATGAAGATGGTGTGAGCAGAGGAGATTCATACAAGATTAAGCAGGGATTAAAAGTTACAGCTTTTGGAGAGGAGAGAGCGAATGCATAGTTATGATCATGAAAGAAGCAAAGGACCAAATTGGTTTGGCTGCTTCCAAGTTAGCCATGTAATTTGGAATAAACATAATTCACACTGTATTTACAGAGATTTAGAAGACATTATTGTCAAACTGTTGTCTTCCACCACTTTTTGTTTTTCTGTCTTTTTTCTTATCTGGTATGTGTGTGGTTTGTTTGCTTAAAATACAATTGCAGAGCCTTCTGTCCACATATGGCTTGGCAAAGAGCTACTGAAGCTTTCCAGGGCTGCTGCTTCTTTAAACCTCCTCCTTCCCTCTATTCTGTTAAATAAGTTTTCATTTACCAGTTTAATTTACTGAATGGATCCTTACTTAGTTGTTTAATTACTGGTTTCCTCATTGAAGCCAAGCCATTGTTCATTACTTTTCTTTTTTTTAAATCATTGCAATCATATAAATTACAATAGAAATCTAATGAACAGGTGCTTTGGCTGTAAAGGGGGAAATGTTGGGCTGGATCTAATGATTCATCTGCAAGAAGGCAGTGGAAGTTATGAATCTTTGTCATGCTTCCTTCCAGCAGCAGTTGATTCCTGGGGTCTCAGGAGGACCCACATGGACTAATGGCTGCATGGGTTTGGTGAACGCACTAAGAATGAGGAAAGGGCAAAACTGCTCCTGCTTCTACAAGTACAGCACTGCTGACAGAAGAGGAAGAAGGGAACTTTTTCCACCTTCCCCCTCTTCAGTGCATCCCCCCAATCCACATGGCTATTATTTATATTTTTAAGGAACGTGTATGCAGGCTGTCCAGAGTCCTAATTGAGGTGGCCATTAATCCACATGGGTTCTGTGATCCTGAGAAACAAATTTCCTGGGGTTGGGCAGAACTAATGGGGAATAAATTCTGCAAAGGTCCATATTTCTGCGACAGATCACTGGATCAAAGTCAGTAATCAAAACCTATTGCTCCCCCCAAAAAAACATGTTAAGATCAGTGTTCCCTCTAAGCTGAGTTAGTGTGAGCTAGCACACAGTTTTTTAGCCTCCGGCTCACACATTTTTGCCTTAGCTCAGGGAGGATGGCTCCAGAGCAAACTAATTTATGCAGTAGCCGAATCGCTCGCTCACAGCTTTAATGCCAGCAGCTCACAACGTACAATTTTTGCTCACAGGACTCCACACCTTACAGGGAGCATTGGTTAAGATCCATTCAGGAAAATGTTAGCCACCATGAGTTAATGGGAAATAATTAAGCACTGAGAACAGAAACACAGACACACTGTGAAACTGAAGAGAGAAGTACAACATTTATTGCGGAAAGAAGTGAGGCCTTTACTAAATAGGATTCACTTACTTTACTTTTGAGTAAATATAATAGTAGAACCTTCCCTGTGGCACAAGAAGTGCTGGATTTTTATGAGAAATTTGCTGTGCAGGAATCTATGCTTTCATTTCACCTGCAGCTAGATGTGAAAAAGGGATCTTTCAGTGGAGCATACACATTCACTCATAAATTGTATATTAAATGTTGAGGGGTTATCTTTTTTCAGCATATGCTGCATCACTGGGACTCTTCATGTTGACATGTTCTGAGCAAACTGTTGCTCAAAAGTCAGAACTGGGAGGCAGAGGAAAGATTTTAGTGTAAGAATAATGTCCTGGAATCTTGGGGCTTAAAATGGATATGTGGCTATAGGATGAAATTTTTTTAAAAGCACAGGGAATCAGAGTTAAACAGGGTCGCTGAAGCCAGATGATCCTGACCTGTTTGTGTGTCTCATTGTGTTCCGCATTGAACTGAATTCTATGGATCCCTTCCCTTGTTTCAGTGCACAGAGAACCAGTCTCCTGTCCCTTAACTATTTGTTAAGTTCCCCTGCCCACTTTACACAATAAGCCTGTAAGATTATGGTTAGGATGAGCAAATAAAACTTTGTACTTCAGTTCAAGCATGATATAAATACATGGTTCATTTTAACTTTAGTTTTGTTTGTAAAATTTGAGTTTCTCTTGTTGAAGCTCACTCAAACCCTAGTTTGACTTGAGAAATGCTGGTTTTATCCACCTTTATTTTTGCAAGGTATCTCAGTAGCCAGGAAGTACATGAGGACAGAACTGGGGAACAAGCCAGAATTAGGCCAGGATTTCAGCACTGATGTTCATAGGGAGTGAATAAACCAACTGTTTCAGATCCTGGTTTGACAGACCCCAACTCACCATAACTATTGGAGTTGCTCACACTGGTAACCATCATACTAAACACACTTTAATGTTTTCATATTAAGTCTGAACTGAGCAGATATATGTCTTTCCCTGCAAAGTTCAGACAGACCTTCAACAATTGAAGGGGTGCATGAAATTTAATGTCCCATCTCCTACAGACAGCGGAAGAGCAGCATGAACTTCACCTTCACATAGCTGCCTGCCAGGAACAGCTGTGCATCCTCAAAAGTGAGGTAGGCAGAATACAGACCCAACACCTTGTGCCATTGCTCCACGGCAGTGCCCGCCTCCTTCGCTTGCCTGTTCTATGTGGGGAACTCGTCCTGGAAGCCACCAGACTTCGACATGCTGAATCAATTCAGGAGGAAGCTATAGGCCAGATGATGGGGCAATTAACTCATCTGGAGCTGCTGAGGCTCTTGTTGATGGTGGAAAAGAAGAATCTGCACCTGATAGGGACAACGCTAGAGGAGATGGTGACGATCCTGAAGGAATCCCAGGCTAAATTACAGGAAAGGCAATCCTGCTTTGAGGATTCACAGTTCTCCATTAAGCAGTGCCCACGAACTCTGATCGACCCCAGTGACCTCACCACCTTACGGTAAATATTGGAGGGCTGGGGAAAGGGGAGGGGAACTGAAGTGCGGCAGTCATTGGAAACAAGGAACAATTTCCGTAGGAGGAAATACGAGGAAAATAAAATGGTTAACCACTCTAATAAAGCTTATCCTAGGGAAGGGAACTACTTTTCCTCTCATGCTCTTTCTGCAGCAGAACAGAACCTGACAGGGCAAAAGAGCCATTATGTATGCTGTGAATTTAAGTTTTTAGACACAGCCAATTTACTAGCTTTAACTATTTTTAGCTCAGGTGAACATCAAGTCCTACTTGGATTTCTAGCTTGGAAAAAACCTTTTAATGAACCGTACTCTCTCTCTGTGTGACAGGGACACAAGAAACGTGACAGCAGCTAGTGCCTGCTGCAGCCACTCTCCGCCATAAGTCATGGATATTTTGAATAACTGCCTAGCTGCCCTCTTTCATAAATACAAGGACAGAAACACGGCACAGTTGCAGTCTCTCAATCTGATTGCTGGATGTGTTTCACCATTTTCCTTCCCCCCTCAGGCTGTGGGAGATGCTGGACAAGCATGGTCAAGAGAAGCAGCTCTTCCATGCTTATGAAACTTTGGCAGGCCGGGGCTCACGGCTGTGCCAGGAACTGAGAATGCTCCATGTACAGCTGGCCACACCTCTCTCTCAGCTTCCCAAATTAGAGTCTGATAATAAAGTACTGCACTGCGTGATGTATGGTGATTCCAACCAGCTAATGCTTCATGCTCAGGTATGTAATGGCTTTAGCCTATCCTATGTTTATACGCCTTTCTTCTATTCTATGCTATCCTGTGCATGTATGCTTATAAAGGTAGGCTAGTCGTCATACTGCACAAGAGTCATTGGTCTGGCTGCATTATGAAAGATTGCATCCTTGGGAAAGCTGAAAAACCTGTTGAGTAGCAAATCCCACCTACTCCACATCCCCATGTGAATGTTCCCAGTCAAATGTCAGGGGAGATGTAGTTCAATAACCTGTCTTGTTTTTAGCATCTTTAGCTTTGCCTTCTGTTTTTTACAGGAAATAGTAGAACCTCTGGAGAAACTTAGCACCACACAAGCCAAACTCTACCAGCTGCTAATGGAGACTCTCAGTGACCTGAAAGCCAAGCGTAAATCCCTGCAGAGCCACTTTCAGCAGACTGAGCGCAGGCTCTATGTGCTCTTCTTCAACAACCCTGACCAGATGAAGGAGATGGTAGAACATCTTGAGAAGCAGGCCTGGCCTTCTCCCACTCATAGATCTGATCATCACTAGAAAAGCATATGAGGAGTTAAAGCCAGAATGTGCCTGCTTGCTCCATGATGTCTTCATTGAACTGCTTGAGGGAGAATCTTTCTGACAGCTGGTAAATGGGTACATTGCTAGATCACAGCATCCATGAGAAAATAACTTATAATGCAGGAACAAACTCTGAAAGCACTTTTTTGGGGGTAGATAGCCCAATTCTTTAAAAAGAGGAACTTAAACAATTGTATGATGTAGGATAAGAAATGTTGCAGAAGGATTCCACAGAGTTTGGATACCCTGTGATAAAGAGCTGAGGAGATAGGCTAGCCTGAGAAAAGCCGGGCAGTTTAAAACACTATATAGTTTATATTTCTGTTGGCTACTTGTCTGTCTAAATTCTTTCTCTTCACTTATTTTCAATTCTAGCTACTTCTGCTACTCAGATCTGTGATGAAAGGGTGTAGGGATACAATGCTGAGAATATTTTGTTGGATGTCAAGGAGGTAATATTCCTTTTTAGAAACTTTTGTCTATGTCTATGTCTTCCTGTAAACAGCTCAACTCACAATGCTTTAAAACTGCTATTAATCTATTAATAAAGATAATATAGTCACTTTAGTTTTAGGTATGGCTTAGACCATGGGAATGAGCATACAAACATGCTGAAAAACTATAATTATTGTAGCATCTTCTCTCTCATCTGTCAATTGATTTATAAAAGCTGGGGTTACAGAATTCATTTGGGAGATGGGCACAGTAACTTTTTATAGCAGGAGAATTTTTGAAGACGTTTCATATGTAATCTTACAAATCTAAATGGACAGGCAAATTTAAAGGAGATTTGGCTGTGACTCCGGTAGTCAGTCTATGTGCATGATTTTCAGTTTCTAAAATGTGTTGCTGCCAAGGAACACAGCTGAGCTAAACTGACTCACTGTTAAGTGCATGTGAAAAACAGACATCCTTGTCACAACTTAGCTGCACTATGAGTGTGGACTTCATGTAAACCCACACATTTGAACCCATCAAGACATGCCTTCTGGTGTGTTGCTGGCACCTGACAACACAGATGAGGCTACTTTCCAGTGGTATGGTTAGTTGAACCTGACACGAAGGTTTGGAAGCACGTGGATGTGTGGATCAATCCATTGCATCCCTTCATGTGCCCAGTAAAAATAGTCACATAATGATCATTTCTGGGTACTATAAAATCAGCCCAAAGTAGCTGTACCTTGTTAAATATTGCCTATGCTGAAAATACTGGTGCCCTGGTAAACCATGAAGACTGCCCAGTCAGTACTTGTTAAGTGCCATAAGCAAGAAGTAGCAGCCCAGCATCATTCTTATACAGCAAGGCATAGGCGTACAGCACTCCTCTGGTCTGCTAACGTCATTTGGTTGGATTAAGTGACTATCAAAATGCTTTTACCCGGTCGCAAGCATTTTGATGACTTAACAGTCCAGGAATGACTGCTTTGAAACCCCCTTCTAAGTGAAATGGTGTCACGGGTAAGCATTGCTATAAAGCCGTTTGCTATAAGGTTGTTAAGGCCAAACTACTTCTAAAAGAAACTGGAACGTTTGCCTTGTCTCACTGATGTTTCATCTCACAATAGACACCGATGCCTCTGTTGCAAAGTGCAGAGCTGCTCTCCCTTTCATTACCTCAGTAACATCATTTTTGTTGAGATTCCGTAAGCTGGCCAGGGCAGCATCCAGAGCAGGGAGGGCTTCTGCCAGGTCCTTCTGGGCATCGTCTGCAATTGCCTGAGCCGTCTGAGCTTTCACTTTGGCTTTCACTTCCTCTGCCTGCACGGCATTTCGGGTCTCCTCTGCCACAGCTGTGTCCACCTGTAGCCCCACAAGGAATGGTCATAATCCTGAGAGAACCTGGATAGAAGCACCCTTTCTGCATTGCCAAAATCCATGGCAGAATCTATACCTACTGATTTGTAACTGAAGCCTGCCTTGGATTCCATGGTAGAATCTATACCTACTGATTTGTAACTGAAGTTTGATTAAACTTTCCTTACTCCCAGTCTCTCTGTTTTGAACATTAGTCTACTAGCTCTGTGTGTCGCTCCCCCCCCCCCCTTAAGCTGCTGTACTGGGAAGCTTTGTACCCAGGCAAACATATAAGACTGTTTGTTGAATGCACACCTGGGAGGAAGCTGTGACAGGCAGCAGATTTCCAAGCATACATCAACAAAATTGCACAGAACAGTTCCACAGGTGTCGGGTTTTTCCTGCATAAATTTACCCCTCTTTGTAGCAGCATGAAGGGGGAGACGGGAAAAAAATATCCATTCTTTGGCTCCAGCTCAGTGTGTGTGAAGTGGCTAGATGCCATTCTTGCTTCATGCATCATTCTCTGAACAGGTTAGTTCATTAGTGTGTGTCAATAGTAGTGCCCAGGGGGTATGAGCAAGAATAGAATTAAATTCTGACTCAACAAGATTCAAGCAGATATTTAAACAACCTATGAACATCAGTCTCCTTGACTCTGAATGTGTCTTCGTTGACAGGAGGAAGAGATATGGTGTTAATAAAAGCTCAAAGTCGGGATAGTAGTGGTCACTTAACCTGAATTCAAACTTTTCTTCCCCACAGCTAGGAAAATTATAGACTTACATTGATTCCAGGTGGAGGTTTTGCTCCATGCTCCCCCACCCTGTATAGCATTTTTTCCGTCCTGATTTTTTTTTTTACTTAGATCAGGTTTGGTCACTGTGTAGCTGTGAACATTTAGATTTTTGGACCTCCTTACCCCCTCCCCCTGAGTTCTCCCATCCCTAGTAGTCCCCCCCCATACTAGTTGTCTTTTTGCCAGCTTTTTAAAAAAAGTTAGTAAGTATACTGCTACAGAGTGACAGAGAGACGGAGTGAGCTCCCATCTCTAGTTTCAGCTCCTGCCAACCTAGCAGTTCGAAAGCAAGAAATTGCAAGTAGATAAATAGGTACCACTTTGGTGGGAAGGTAACAACGTTCCGTGCGCCTTGGTGTTTAGTCATGCCAGCCACATGACCATGGAAATGTCTTTGGACAGTGCTGGCTCTTCGGCTTTGAAACGGAGATGAGCACCACAACCCTAGAGTCGGATTCGACTGGCTTTCAAGCAAGGGAACCTTTACCTTTACAGAGTGATAACTTCAGGTGTTCTTGGATGAGGCTAAGGTCCTGGACCCCTTCCAGTCTGGCTTTTGCCGCCCATGGGACAGAGACAGTGCTGGTCACCCTGGTGGATGATCTCTAGAGACATTTGGATTGAGGCGGTTAGGCACTGCTGATTCTTCTTGACCTATCGGCAGCGTTCGATATGGTTGACTATGAGGTGTTAACCCACTGCCTCGCCGATGCTAGAATACGGCGGCTTGTCTTGCAATGGCTAGCCTCCTTCCTTCAGGGTTGGGGACAGAGGGTAGCACTTGGGGGGGGGGAGTTATCCCAGCGGCACCCACTAGAATGTGGTGTTCCGCAAGGAGCGATCCTCTCCCCCATGCTGTTTAATATCTATATGTACCCCCTCACCCAGATTATCCGGAGATATGGGCTGGGTTGTCACCAGTATGCGGATGACACCCAGCTCTATCTACTGATGGACGGCTGCCCGGACATGGCCCCAGGACATCTTGATGAGGCGTTACAGGCCCTGGCTAGATGGTTACGACAGAGCCAACTGAAGTTAAATCTGTCTAAGATGGAGATCCTGTACCTGAGTAGTGGGGGACTGGGTCAGGGGATCAGGCTCCCAAACTTTGATGGGGTTCCATTGGTGCCTGGATACCTCCCTCTCTATGGAGGCCCAGGTCACCACCACTGCCAGGTCTGCCTTTTTCTATTTGAGGCAGATCAGACAGTCCCGTATCTTACTCCCCGAGACTTAGCTACAGTGACCCATGCAATTGTCACTTCCAGACTGGATTATTGTAACTCTCTCTACATGGGGCTGCCCTTGACTCTGCTCCGGAAGTTGCAGCTAGTGCAGAATACGGCAGCGAGGGTGTTGACGGCAACACCTGTGCAGGCTCATATCCACCCAGTGCTGCATGAACCGCACTGGCTGCCTATTGAATTCTAGATCCGTTTCAAGGTGCTGGTACTTACCTTTAAAGCCCTATGCGGCCAGGGGCCAGCATACCTACGAGACCGCCTTTCCCCATATGAGCCCCGGCAGGCACTGAGGTCCACAAATCAACATCTGTTAGTGGTTCCCGGCCCCAGGGACGTCCGGCTAGCCTCGACCTTGACCCTGCCTGGTGGAATGAGCTCCTGTGTGAGATCAGGGCCCTGCGGGACTTATTGCAGTTCCGCTGGGCATTTGGTTGAGGCAGCAGACGCCCCCCTCCCCCCCAGCTTCTCTGGCCCTAGCTTTCTCTGGCCAATTGTCCATCAGTGGCCTGATTCTGATAGGTCATCTGACAACCTTTATAGTTATATGGTATTTTATGATATTTTATGTGTAAATTGTTATTTTAATACTATTTTAATTGTATTATTTAACTGCTGCACACTGTCCTGAGCCCATTGTGGAGGGCAGTATATAAATCTAATAAAATACATAAATAAAAGTGTACCCTGGGGTACTTTAAAAAAATACATAAATAATAAACACTAGCTGTGTTATGACACTGTCAGAATATACTACTGATATACGACCAGGAGCATGTCCAATGAAAAGAGAATGTCCAGAACTGTACGTTATTCACAGTTTCTTTATATATTGCAGTTTTTTAGCTAGAGGAATTCTGGGTGCTGTATGCAGTTCTCCACTCCATTCCCCCCTTGTAATAACCATGTGAGGTAAGTTAGGCTAAGACAGTGTGTGACTGTCCCAAGGTCATCCAATGAGCATTATGCCAGAGTGAAGATTTGAACCTGGGTCTCCCCAGTCCTAGTCTAATATGCAAGCCACAACCCTACCTTTGTCCAAGGCAGTGTTTTGGCAGTGGAAGAAAGGCCACCCTTTCCAAGTGAGAAGGAATGATGACTTCTGGTCATTCTTATGCTATTCAAAATTGGCTGTCTCAGTCTCTCTTCATCATAAGTGAAAAAACTGCCATATAGGAGCAATGTAAGGCTAACCAAATGAAACAGCAGCCTTAACTCTAATTATCTTGTTCGGCTACTTCACTGCTTTCTAAAGCAATTTCTGAAGAGAGGGTGCATACCTCTATCTGCTCCATGGTCACCAGTGTGTCCTTGGCAGCCTCTGCCAGCAGGGGGCGTGCTAATTCTAGCTCTTCCTGCATTTTTGCTACATCTTCTGCTGTTCTCAAAAGCTAGAAGGGAGGGGAAAAAAGCAAGATTCATCCTATTATGACCATCTTCAGTAAAGAGCACAATGAACTCCTGCCACAATCTCTGCAACAGTTGTTCATTGAAACCCCTTAGCTAGAATTGGCTGTATGTTTCCAGAGAATGTGTGCCTGTTTACTTTGTAAAAATCCTCAGGTTTTTAGAAAAAATCAGAATTAGAAAAAATATCAGGGACAATTTAGGCAGAGCTAAGAATTTTTGAGAGGGAGAGTATGAAGACAGGGCTTAATGCTCCCAGCAAAATGACTGTTATGTATTTACATAACATGGGTCAGAATGTATTGCCCACACTCAAAAGTATTTCACATTTTAGAGTGAACTATTTTTTTTCTGTAGTCAAATGTTTGCTTTGTTTTTCCTTGGTATCACTGCACTTCTCCATGTGTGAACATTGTGCAAGGCATTTATTATCTGCAGCATCTCTCCAAGAGAGAAGCAATAAATGCTTGAACATTCGTTTACATTTTTAAAAAATATGCAGGGTAACAATTCATTTCTTAAAGCCCCAACTTCATATAAGTACAGTGCAATATTATTTTCATACAGAGAACAGAGAAAGCCCATGAGGCACTGAATGCAGTAGATGGAAAGGGTCTCCCCAGCTACCTTTGTCTTTGTCTTATACACATACTTGAATGTGTAAGGGAAACAATGAATATAGTTGCTGATGATATCTGCCTGGGCAGAATAATGATAACCAGTGACATCACATTTACACAAAAGTGGTGTGATTGAAATAATCCAGTTTACTTCCGCTACTGACAGAGAAGGGTTTTCCTATTTCCTATTTCAAAGGAACTGGCCATTTTATTTAATTACCACAAATGCTTATCTTTTTTGAAATATTCATAAAATGGCATATTTGTTGAGTTATGGCCATGTTTATTTTCAACTGGTACTTAAAAACAAGAGGGTTAATCAACTGGCAAATCATTAACAGGTTTAAAGGCCAAGCTCTAGCCATTGGTATTACCATAAACGTGATAATATTACAGAGAAACCAGTATGAATGTTATGTGGAAACAAAGTTTCGGAAGCTTCCCAAAGGGGAACAAGAACCTGATGACTACAGTAGCAAGATTTACATATAATATCTTCTCTTTTGTAATACAATATTGGTTGTGATCTTAGGATACTTTTAGACAATAGCTTTTACAAACAATTTCAGTGATTTTTGCATCTGAACAGTTGAATCTTGCCAGCCCAAATGTATGGGGTGGGGAGGGACAGGAAGCAATAACTGTCATGTTCAGACAGCTTCAGTAGTTCCAAGCCTCATGATTAACAGCTACTTTTCATGTGGTGTGTACCTCCTGAGTCATGTGGCTGAATTTCCCTTAGAAAAAGAAGAGATTGGATTTATACCCCACCCTTCACTACCTGAAGGAGTCTCAGAGCGGCTTATAATCTCTTTTCCCTTCCCTTCCCCACAACAGACACCCTGTGAGGTAGGTGGGGCTGAGAGAGCTCTTTCAAAAACTGCTCCTAAGAGAATAGCTCTGAAAGATCTTGTCATTTACCCAAGGTCACACCAGCAGCTGCATGTGGAGGAGTGGGGAATCAAACCCAGTTCTCCCAGAGTAGAGTCCATGTTCCGAATAACTACACCAAACTGGGTGTAGGGATCAATGTGGGTGTCTATTACTCTAAAGAATATATTGTTCAACACAAGTTATAGAAACCTTAAGCTTTGAAGAAACTCACTTTGTCTAAGCCACTCTTCATTCTGGTCTTGGCAACTTTGAGCTCTTGTTTCTTTTTCCCTATCAAGGTGGTGAAGATGCTGAGCAGCTCCAGGTAGCTCTTTGGAGTGACATAATTATGTCTTCCTAGTTCTGCCAGATACACTTTGCACTTCTGTGCTACACTCTGATGGATTTCTACACACGTCTGAATCTGTTAGGAGCAGAAAGCAGAAGCTGTTAGTTTCTTAACACTGAGGATGGTGGTAGAGCATGATCGCAAAATGTACTTTACACAAGATGTACAGACGTTAAAATATGTCCAGAAGTGATTCAGATAGTTCAGAACTGAACTGAACTGAAGAAGACTCAGAGTAGAGACAACTGTTTCAAATGCTAACAGTTCTGATGTTAATCATTTGGATTCTAATCTCAAATTCCAATAATCCAAAAACTGGATTATAATAATGAACTATATTTGGCAGCTTCATAGAATCATAGAGTCGAATGGGACTTCCGGGGTCATCTAGTCCAACCCCCTGCACAATGCAGGAAATTCACAAATACCTCCCCCCACCCCCAGTGACCCTTACTCCATGCCAGGAAAATGGCAAAAACCAAACCAACCAAAAACTCTCCCGGTTCCCTTTCTTACATACCCAGGAAAATGCCACAAGAACTAAGCAGAGATGAAACTCTTCCTGCCCTCCCTTCTGGTGATCTGCCTAAGCTCACAGAATCAGCATTGCTGTCAGATGGCTGTCTAGCCTCTGTTTAAAAACCTCTGAAGAAGGAGAGCCCACCACCTCCCAAAGAAGCCTGTTCCATCAGGAACCGTTCTGTCAGGAAGTTCTTCCTAATGTTTAGCTGAAAACTCTTTTGATTTAATTTCAATCTGTTGGTTCTGGTCCGACCTTCTGTGGCAACAGAAAACAACTCCACACCATCCTCTAGATGATAGCCCTTCAAGTACTTGAAGATGATTATCATATCACCTGTGAGCTGTCTCCTCTCCAGGCTAAACATACCCAGCTCCTTCAACCTTTCCTCATAGGACTTGGTCTCCAGACCCCTCACCATCTTCGTTGCCCTCACCTGGACACATTCCAGCTTGTCTATATCCTTCTTAAATTGTGGTGCTCAAAACGGAACACAATACTCTAGGAGAGGTCTAATCAGAGCAGAGTAAAGCGATACCATCACTTCATGTCATGTGATCTGGACACTATACTTCCGTTGATACAGTCCAAAATCTCATTTGCCTTTTTAGCTACTGCATCACACTGCTGACTCATGTTCACTGTATGGTCTACTAAGACCCCTAGATCTTTATCGCCACCTACTACTGCCAAGAAAAGTCTCCCCCATCTTATAACTATGTATTTTATTTTTCCTACCTAAATGGAGAACTTTACATTTATTCTCATTAAAATCCAATTTATTTGTTGAATTTTATTTTATTAACAAATTTTATTTATTGAAATGGCTTCCTGCCTTGTTCACATGCTGTGCAACATGATTGTACATGTACTCATGTTTGTTGTAAGAAAGTAACCTACCATTCCTTCTATAACTTCAGGGGTGGCCTCAGGGTCTGGAATATCTTGAAAGAAGGAAGAGGCCACAGACTGCAGGGCTTCTGCAGGCCACTCATTAAACCAGTCAATAGTACAGCAGTTCACCAGAGATGGGAATTGTCTGAGTCGTGCTCGGAACACTTCTCCAATAGGACTAGGAAAATCAGAAGCAGTGAAGAACAGAGAACACTACTGGAGCAACATTTGACTAAAGCAGCCTGATTACATACAGGGTGATTTCATTAGCAGCTGAAGCCACAACGAAAACATATAAAAGGCCAACTTAAAATATGCTTCAGTATTGTGTATCATACCACTGAGGATGGGGAAAATTCCCACTGTAGTAGCTAAGGCTGTGAACTAGTGAAGGCAAGCAAAAACAGGTTGCTTACCTGTAACTGATAATCTTCAAGTGGTCATCTGCGCACACATGACCTCATTTGGAGAACCTTCTAGAGCTTGCCTCAGAAACCTTTTTTGGTGGGCTCTCTTCCTGCCCTGGGGAGCAGGCACACACTGCACATGCCTGGAGTGGGGGAGAGAGCCGCCTCCCACTCAGTTCCTTCGACCACTTCAGGTAAGTCCCATCAACTCAAGGTAAGTGAACAGGAGATGCTAGCAGTGGGGAAGGCTGGGTGGGATTGTGGTACTGCACAGATGACCACTCAAAGATCATCAGTTACAGGTAAGCAACCTGTTTATCTTCGTCGTGGTCTCTGTGCAGTCCCACATATGGGTGATTAAAAGAGCTGAACCAGGTGGAGGAGGGAGCTGGCAGCTGGAAGAGACAATAAACAGGTTAGGACATAGCAGTATGATTTCAATATACAGGTCCTACCTGAAGAAGCAGAAGCATCAGGCGAAGAAAGATCGGAGCACCGCCTGGCCAAATGCAGCATCCCGTCGGGCTCGAACGTCAAGTGCATAGTGGGACACGAAGGTCGTAGATATTGGAGATGGAGGGACCATTTGTTGTCTTGTGGGACTGAGCAGCTCAGAAGATCGGTGTCTATGTTCTGAATGCCAAGGATGTGGACAGCGGACAGTATGATGGAATGATGAAGACACCAATTCCAAAGGCACACGCTGCTGTGCAGAGGCAAAGAGAAGTGGTGCCGCCCTGCTTGTTGATGTAAAAAACAGCCATGATGTTGTCGGAGGCAACACAGACAACCTTGCCTTGTATGATCGGGAGGAAGGACCTTAAGGTGAGATGTACCGCTTGAAGCTCCAGGAGGTTGATGCGGAGAGAGGACTCTCGAGGGGACCAAGTTCCCTTGGCAGATAGCGTCCCGCACTGGGCTCCCCAACCCCAAAGGGATGCAACAGTGGTTAAAGAAATTTCCAGAGTCGGATGTCGAAAAGGCATACCAGCGAGGAGATGTTGCAGAAGAGACCATCATGACAGGGAGGTGAAGAAGTGCATTGGGATCGAGAGCTTCGTGTGCCACAGACTCAATTGAGGATCAAAAAACAGAAAGGAACAGGAGTTGAAGGGGGCACATTCTGAGCCTGGCGTCCTGTACGACAAAGACATTGGATGCAAAGTAGCCCAGGGGCCTCATGATTGACTGAGTGGATTGCTGGGGACATGTGGTGAAGGTGGACACCAGCGTGATTATGTCCCAAGCCCTGGAATCTGGCAGGAAGGCAGTCTCAGTGGTGGTATCGAAGTGGGCCCCTAAGAATTGGAGAAACTGAACAGGTTGGAGTGCAGACTTCGACAGGTTGATGCAGAGACCTAAGGTGCAGAGAAAGGCCAGAGTAGAGTGGACGTTGTGGAGAAGTTGAGTCTCCGTAGGAGCCACGAGAAGCCAGTCGTCAATATAGGGGTAAAGGACAATCCTCCGATGGTGCAGCTCGGCAGCAACGATGGCCATCATTTTCGTGAAGACTCTGGGGACTGTAGAGAGGCCGAACGGAAGGCTCCAGCATTGGTAATGATCACCTCCAATAGCGAAGCGTAGGAATTTCCGATGTTGAGGGCAAATGGTAACGTGAAAATAGACATCTTGAAGATCTATCAATGCCAGCCACCCAGACTTGGGGAGGAGAGGGAGAATGGACTGTAAAATGACCATTCGAAACTTCTGGCAGCAAACAAACTCGTTGAGATCTTGAAGATCCATGATGGGTCGCAATCCACTGTCCCATTTGGGGACTAGGAAGTACTTGGAGTAGAAGCCTCCAGAACAATCTTGATGGCCCCCTTGTGGAGAAGCGCATCAACCTCTAGATGAAGTGATGGATTCAAGGGCATGACGACAAAATGAGGAAGGATCGGGGGCGAAGCAAACTCTATGGCGTACCCGACCCATATGATGGTAAGGACCCAGGATTCGGTGGTAATTTCTTCTCAAGTTGGAAAGAAGGGGAAGAGTCGGGTCCGAATGGGAGGGGTGAATGAAGGAGGCAGTGGCAGGCCCTGGAGGTGGTCAAACGGACTGCTTGGGCTGCTGGGGCTTCTTGGGGGCTTGTTGTCGTGGCCATTGAGATGGACGAGGGTCATATGATTTCTTCCTCCACTGCAAGGAAGTAGCAGGTGAAGGCTGATGCTTATTGTAGTAAGGCCAGGAACGGTATCGAGGCCTCGGTGTCGAAGTAGAAACTCCAAGGATTTGAGCTTGTTTCCTGCTGTCATCGACAGCTTTCAGAGCCTCATCCATGGTGGAATGAAAACGTCCTTTGCCATCAAAGGGTAGATCCTCAACTTTGAATTTGACATCTGTCTCCAGGGAAGAACTGTGGAGCCAGGCATGACAGCGGAGTGCGATGGAAGAAGCGAGGACTTTAGAAGAGCAGGTGATAGCATGACGAATGGAGTTGATCTGTTGCTTGGAAATAGCACAGATTTTGGACAAGGCGGCAGACAGAGTGAGGCGATGTTCCTCTGGGACAAATTCAAGAACTGGACGAATGGCAGTGGCGACATTAAAGGCATAAGCGGAGAGGTATGACAGATAGGTATTGATTCTAATGTTCATGAAAGCGATGGAGTAAGTTTTCTTGGCAATAGCATCAATCTTCCTTCCCTCACGGTTGAGAGGAGTGGACTGTCGAACAGGTTGTTTGGACTTAGAAGAGGAATGAACTATCATTGAGTTCAGCGGAGGCTGAGAAACCAAGAATTTTCACGAAGGTTCTTGAATTTTGTAAAGGCCATCATAATGTCTTGATAACGGAATGACGGAGGCAGGATGGTCCCAAGACTCCTTGAGGACCGAAAGGTGGCCCGGAAGCAATGGGAGAATTGTCAAAGGTGGCAAATCCGCTTGGACTAACTTATGGACGACATCGGTCACTGCAGGAGTTTCCATAGATCCTTGTACTTGAAGAGCTGTAGCCATTCATGTAATAAGCTCCAAATAGGCTTTCGGGCTTTCCGTGGGAGAGATGGAACCCGAACGACAGGCCTCGTCCTCGAGACGAAGGATATCAGGATCAAGATCACCAGACACAGAACGGTCAGATACCGAGTCCAGAGAAGGTGATCGAAGTGGCTGGGAGACATCAATAGGTGTTTTGTCACCCGCAGTAGGATGATACCGAGGTTCTAAAGGAGAACGCTTTGGGGCATCCGCAGACAGCGATACATCTGGAGGCCGATCAAGCCCCAGGGAATGGACCGAGGCTACCGAGTGGGAATGCCTGGAGTAGGATGAAGTCGGCTGGCCTCCGTAGCGGTCAGTTTTTCCAAACCGGTCATAACGATCTCGGCGAGGAGTAGAAGGCCTGGAGTAAGAGTGAGGGTAATATGCTCTTCAGTGCCGGACTTCTGGAGACCAGGATCTATAATCAGACACCGATCTCGATGGAGAAGGCGAGTGATGATAATGGGGTGGTCTGCGAGTATAGTGGGACCTTGACCTGGATCAAATTTGCATGAAAATGCTCGCTGTCATCCAAAGGGTGGATAGGCATATGGGAGCCTCGGGAGTGAGACTGAGATGCACGATGAGAGGAAGGCTGCTGGACAGGAGACTTGGAACCCTGACCAGGTAGAATATGCCCTGACGGTGAAGACAAGGTAGGAGGAGGAGGCTGAAGACTAGGCTTATGTGGTGGAGCTGCAGAAGAAACTACTGGAGTCAATGTCGAGAGACCGGAGATCACCACAGGATTGAGCTTCGGAGCCGAAGTTGACGTCGAGGGCTTCGATTTCGGCTTAGCCGACTGTTTGTCTTCATGCTTTTTAGATTTATGCTTTAAGGATTTTGCATTGTCGGAGTGTTTTGGTGGAACAGAAGACTGGAACGCGACTGAGGACATCGTAGGAGGCAAAGCTTCCTTGAGAAGAGACGTTCTAAGTCGGGCTGCCCTATTTCTATGGGCCTGTTGAGTAAAGTTCGCGCAATGGGGACAGGAGTCAACCTGGTGAGACTCACCCAGACAAAACAAACAAAGATCGTGGCTGTCATTGGAGGGAAGTTTAGCTGGGCAACAGCAACACGTCTTAAAGAATTTTGTGTGTCCCATACAAATACCTCCCCGGCCAAGGGGGGGGGGGACAGAAACGAAAATGAGGAAAAATAGTAAAAGATTTTTTTTGTTTTTCAGGAGGAATAAAAATAAATAAGAAGGATAAGGAGAAGAAACCAGGAGAGAAGTACTCAGCTGAGGCAATTTTGAAGAGTGACGCTAGCGAGGTGTAAACATGAAGGTGGTCGAAGAAGAACTGAGTGGGAGGCGGCTCTCTCCCCCGCTCCAGGCATGTGCAGTGCAGGCCTGCTCCCCAGGGTGGGAAGAGAGCCTGCCAAAAAGGGTTTCTGAGGCAAACTCTAGAAGGTTCGCCAATCAAGGTCGTGTGCAGGCGCCCAACCCATGTGTGGGACTGCAGAGAGACCACGATGAAGATTTCTTGGATCATCCAAATGCTGAAATTCAAAATCCACTCCTTAAAACTATATAAGCTTAGAAATGATGAGAATTTGAAAAAGAACTGATGTGGAAAGTTAATTATTTTCTTTGCTGTTACTGATTCTTTCTAAAAAAAAATTCTTATATTTATGCATTTATCTCAGAAAACAGTATGCCTAGAAATGTACTTTATAATTTTTTTTATGACACTTGGGAGTCCAGCTAAAGTCTGTGGGAAGCACCTAAGATATTGGGGGCTGTATTTGGTCCATATGTCATATATGGCAATCTATCAGGGCTACAGAAGTGACATGCATATTCCCTCAGAGTTCTTCCTGTAATGAATGGGAAATATAGCCATGACAAACGTATACAAAGCTTGCCGAGATTCAGATCTATACTGAAAACTTCATTTTGCAGCAATGGTAACAGAAAACTACTATCTACCTAGAATAATATGTGAAATTTCAATGATAAAATCAAACAAAGCAGGGTTTCTATGTTCCTAATGGCATCTGAGAATTAAAACTGATGTACAGTTCATTTTGATGTAGTGGTTAAGTGCGCGGACTCTAATCTGGGAGAACCAGGTTTGATTCCCCACTCCTCCACTTGCAGCTGTTGGATGACCTTGGGCAAGCCACAGTTCTGGCACAGCTGTTCTTGAAAAAGAGACATTTCTGTCAGAGCTTTCTCAGCCCCACCTACCTCACAAGGTGTCTGTTGTGGGGAAGGGGAGGGAAAGGAGTTTGTAAGCTGCTCTGAGACTCCTTTGGGTAGTGAAGGGCGGGGTATAAATCCAATCTCTTGTTCTTTTCTTCTTCTTGGTGACAACCTCAGGATTTTCATCACTATGTTTTTCGGGACAGAAACAATCTGCTGCCTAGAATTTGCCATTTCCTATTCCTCTTGTAATCCCAGGAGTATGACTTCTGAACTAGGAGCCCTTGCTTGATACGAGTAATGGAGGCAGCAGTGCCCCCTGACCTTCATGGTGGTGAGGGGCTCTGAGAAAAATGTGAATGAATGGCAGGAAGGTCTTGTACTACTACTAGGTACCCTCAGAACAAATATTTAGCCCTCTGCATCATGAAGTCATTCTCCTTCATCACCCATGGCAGAAAGGAAAGTTCTTTTTAGCTTGGAAGGCTTCCCTTCCCTATCAGGCTTTACTTGGCATGCCAGCTCGTACCTCATGCATAGGACTGTATGGATATTACTGCGCACCCTCCCTGTGTATGCAGCCATCAGGTTGGCCTTGGTAGGCTGAAGCCCCTGGTCCTGAACAATGGGCTTCATAGCTGTCATAATCTGGTCCTGTTCATCTGGGGCATACAGGTTGGGAATGTCCCCTGAATTCAACAGGTTGTTGATATCTTCAAGGAAGGACTCACTTTTAATCTAAACAGGAAAGTAAGAAATGGTTCAGTTAACAAAAAGACTGCTGTGGCTATTTCATTATTCCCTCCAATTGCCAACTTGATGGTTAAAAGCCAAACAGTAGACAGCAAAACATGAGCTGCTGTCACACATACTAAATAGTCCACTTTCAATCCAATTTCAATGCACTTTCTAACTGGATTTACATAAAATTCAGTTGGAAAGTGTACTGAAAGTGAATTATTTAGTGTGTGTGACAGCAGCCATAGTCCCCGAAAAATGTTTGAAATCCAATCATAAACTCTAATTGTCTTTTCAAGTATTCCATTTTTAGGGCAATAAATGAGCAGCTGCTCTTTATATTACATTTTCCCTAACCCCAGATACACTGTATATTTTGTACCTGGGTAAATGCTGTTCTTCCCTCTTTCAGCATATCTATTGCTATCGGGAAACACATGCTCATTAGATACAGGTTGCAAATGACACAACTTCTTCCTTGACCTCTCCAGTAATTGTGCCATTTTGTCGCTTATGATGTCTTGTTTTTACCTATGATTAGAAGCACTTGTAATGCTTTGCTGGTTAAACATTTCCCAGCTGTGGTGGTATCCCACCCCACCACAACAGCAATGCCAGACCATTTTGTAAACTTGTTTTCTTCCCCTTTCTCTCCTCATTCATTTAAGTACCAGTGTCTAGGATACTGAATCCAGAGGCAGGAAGCACAGGTTCAAGTCTCAGCTAACACTAGGTTGTTGGGAGGCTGCTAAAGCATTGTTCTGAGTAATTTAGAAGAAAGGCATGATGCACCCACATTAATAATAAATAATAATAAATGTAGTTCCTTCAAGTGTGTGCATACAACTGTGGCTCAGTATAATTTCTCCTGCTGCAACAAGGCTATCAGCCTTCCCGCTAAACTATTACACGTGGAATGCATTTTGAGCTATGACTGGGTCTTGTGGAACCAACATACAAAAGCTAAAACCAAGCAAAGGGCACCCCTCCACTGCTCATCTGGATAAGCTCTATAGGCAAAGGTGCCTTGCCATTCCTGTTTCTCAGCAAGTGCACAAATATAAACATTTACAAAGCTCCTAGAATTGAGGATTGCAAACTCTGGTCAATCTGTAAAATAATGTAACTTCTTAATAGCTAGAACTCTTGATCATTCCATTAAAAATGTCACCCAAATAGCAGATTTTACTGGGAAAGAAATTTATTTCACCATTTTCCAAGGTGGATGGTTAGGAAAGGAAAGCCAACAGCAGTGACCATGTCAAGACAAATCTGACTAACATTAATGTAAAGGATTAGTTAGGTAGTGCATGAAGAAAATCTGATTACCTGTGTATCTGTGAACAGAAATGTAATGGACAAAGTGTGCAGGCCAGCCTTCAACATGATCTTTTTGATATCTTCTCGCCACTCAGGCATGCCATAGTTCTTAGAAAGCTCAATCTGGAAACATTCATAATCAGCACTGAAAAGGAAAAGGTCAGAATCAGGGCATGATCTGCAATTTAAAGATGTACTATATACACAGAAAGGAATGCACGCACAGCAATGTTTTTTTCTTCTGTGACTTTGTCAATGTACTTCTGGCTGCTAATGCCACTTTTTAAACTAAACAATGGCTTTTTTCATTGGTAGCAAAAACTGTGGTGGTGAAGCCATCAAAAGAACATATTTGAACGCGTTCCAGGTATGCACATGTTTCTCCTCTGTGTACACGTCATTGGATCATGGCCAAAGGTTTGTGTCCTCATTAAATCTTTGATAAATATATCAACAGTAAAACTGAGAAAAGTTTCTAACATATGGCAACCCTATGAATTAATACCTTCCAAAATGTCCTATCACTAACAGCCTCACTCAAGTCTTTATTGAGTAAATCCATCCTATATTGGGTCGTCCTCTTTTCCTACTGCCGTCAATGTTTCCTAGCATTATTGTCTTTTCCGGTGAGTCTTGTCTTCTCATGATGCAACCAAAGTAAGATAGCCTCAGTTTAGTCAATTTAAGTTCTAGGGAGAACTCAGGCTTGCTTTGATCTAGAACCCACATTTGTCTTTTTGACCATCCATGGTATCTGTAAAACTCACCTCCAACATCACACTTCAAATGAATCAATTTTCTTCCTATCAGCTTTCCTCACTGTCCAACTTTCACACGTAAGAATTATCTTGGTCTTCAGTGATACTCCCTTACAAATAAGGATCTTGTCTCATTCCTTCATGGCTGCCTTTCCAAGTCTCAATCTCCTTCTGTGTTCCTGGTTGTAGTCTCTCTCTCGGTTGATGACTGAGCCAAGGAACAAAAACTCTAATAATTCAGTTTCTTCACTGTCAACCATAAACTTGCATAATTCCCCCTAGTCATTACTTGTGTCTTCTTGATGTTCAGCTGTAATCCTGTTCTGACAGTTTCTCCTTTACCAGTAGTCATCAGTATTTTCTGCCAGTAGTGTGGTGTCATCTGCATACCTCAAATTATTAATGTTCTACCAATTTTCACTCTACCTTCATCTAAATCTAATCCAGCTTTCCACAAGACATTTCAAATAAAGTAGGAAAGACAGGTATGAATTAGACATAATAATCTCATATTTCAGCAGAAGGAAGCAAGGAGCTCATTCACAAATGGTGTATAATACTCTGTGTGTGGTGGAAACAGGATTGCATCTATCTGCCCTCTCCTGCCTACTAGTTCTCTCTCTGAGGCTGTCTCATGTCCATGCATTGCACATAATGCTGGAATAGGGCATATGTGCAGAGTAGAATGCAAATGAAGGTTGATATGCATGATCTCTTCTTCTCCCCTTTAATTTGAAAAGATAACAATTTGGCTGCTGCATATTAGACTTTATGAACACAGACAGAGGCTTATTGCAATGAGATAATCTTGTACATGGGTAGCAGTAGACCCAGGAGGTGTGGAATTTCTCTCTTCCCACTCCATGTAAATTCTGTAGAACTAAAACCTGATGCAAATAGGCTCATTCATTCTTCTTGATAAGCAAACAGAGCCCAGAAGCTGGAAATATGACCCAGACTCACCGGGAGATGCTCACTGTGGACTGGGAGGTGGGCGAAGCAATAGAAATATGGCTTGCAGCCTCAGGCTGCCCACAGGCTGTGGGGGTGAGGCCAGGTGCATGGATTGGTCTGCTGCATAAGTCAGCATGGCTGGAGTGGGAATGGTGAGTGTTGCCTGGTGCCTTTAAAAATCCGCTCCCCAGCTGGCTCACCCTCTCATCAGGTCTTCAGCTTTTAGCTTTTTCTGATAAGGAGCACTTTGGAGGCAATCGTAGCTGCGAGCACATTCTCTGATCCAGCCCATTCCTGATACCAGCGAGCTGTAGATCAGGACTAAGGGATGACATGATAGAGGTTTACAAAATAATGCATGGGATAGAGAAGACAGATCAGGCTTTAAAGGGGCTACAACTGATCAGTCATTGTTTCTCCAAGCACCCTAACCTCTTTAACCTTTCTTCATAGGGAAAGTGTTCCAACCCTTTTATTGTTCTAGTTGTCCTTTTCTGCACCTTTTCTAATGCTATAATATCTTTCTTGAGGTGCGGTGACCAGAACTGTACACAGTATTCCAAATCAGACCGCACCATAGATTTATACAGGGGTATCATGATGCTAACTGGTTTGTTTTCAGTTCCCTTCCTAATAATCCCCCATAGCATTTGCCTTTTTTATTGCAGTTGCACACTGAATCGACATTTTCAGTGGGTTATCTACCACGACTCCAAGATCTCTCTCCAGTTCAGACCTCATCAATGTATATTTATAGTTAGGACTTTTGGCTCCAATGTGCATTACTTTGCATCGTCCCACGTTGAATCTTATTTGCCACGATGATGTCCACTTGTCCAGCCTTGGCAGATCCCTTTGGAGTGCCTCACAGTCCTCCCTGGTTTTCACCACCCTGAACAACTTAGTGTCATTTGCAAACTTAGCCACTTCACTGTTTACTCCCAACTCCAAATCATTAACGAACAAGTTAAAAGCACCAGACCTACTATCAAGCCCTGCATGCTTGGCTCCCCTGTTTTGGGGAGTCCCTTATGAGGTCTTGGGGTACAGCCAGCTCAGGGGCTGCCAGCTGGCTTTCACCCCTAGGTGGGAAGGGGACCATGCAGAGGCTGGCACCCACATGGATCTTGGGTCTTGTCATTCCTTGGTTTTATCCCCCAGCAGATGAGGCACCCAATGTCTGGATCCATCCCCATGCTGTGCAAATGCTCCTTTCGAATGTAATCAATAAAGCTGTGGCCATATATTTTATCCAAACATGATTTCTGGGGGTTTTCTTCCACCACATCGCCCGCCTATCCTTCTTAGACCCACAAATATGCCTCTGACTCATTAAGAGATGCTCGTTGCTGTCTGAGAGGTGAGCAAAGCAATGGAACCACAGCTTGCAGCCTCGTGCTACCTGCAGGGTGTGGGAGTGGATTGGTCTGCTGCATAAGCCGACATGGCTGTAGTGGGCATGGGGAGCATTGCGCAGTGCCTTTAAAAACCCACTCCCCAGCTAGCTCACCCTCTCTTCAAGTCTTTAGCTTTTCCCACCCTTCCCTCCCTGTTTTGCAGTTTTAGTGTGACAGGTTGTTTTGGTTTGTTCAACACATTTTCCTATATTGTTCTGCTGTTTTATGCTATTTCATCGTCACAACTTGGGTGGTTTTTGGCATTGGGATGGATCCTTTGTTGGCGTGCTCACCTCCCCCATTCTGGGGACTCCCTTATGGGGGTAGAGCCACTCAAGCCGCATGCCCAGCTCAGGGGCTGCCAGCTGGCTTCCACCATTAGATGGCAAGGGGACCATGCAGAGGCCTGTGCCCACATGATCTCGGGTCTTGTCACTCCATGGTTTAATCCCCCAGCAGAAGGGCTGGGCAGGTGTTATCGGGCAGCAGGCAGGCTGCCCAGTGTTTGGATCTGTCTCCATGCTGTGACAATGCTCCTTTTGACTGTACTCTATAAAGCTGTGGTCATATATTTTATCCAAACATGGTTTTTGGGTTTTTTCTTCCACTCCATCACCCTCCTATCTTCCCTAGACCTGCAATGGACAATTAAGAATAAAGTTGCTTTAAATGCCCTGATTTTCCAAACAATCCCATCACAGCTTGCTAGTTCAAAGATTTCTGGAGCCCATATCTTACATGTGAGATGCCAACTTTGTGAGAGATTGCCTTCCGCTGCCACCAACACCCAAGAGAAGAGCATTGCCCAGTGCCTGGCGTAGAATACGAGTGATACGGCAAATATGCTCCATAGCATCCATGAAAAGCACTAGCTTCATCTTGGTGGTATTGATCTGATTGTACTCCTCCATATACTCTTCAATCACCTGTATGAGCTACAGCCAGAAAGAAAGAAAAGAAGAAAGCTACAAATCTGATTCCCAGGATGTTATCCAAGGAAAAGCCCCTCTACACATCCCAATAAACCCCGAGGGAAGGAGAGGTAGTGTAAAAAATAATGATTCAGGTGGGTAGCCATGTTGGTCTGAATCATCAGAACAAAGTTTGAGTCCAGTGGCTCCTCTAAGACCAACAAAGTTTTATTCAAGGTATAAATAAATCTTCGTTGGTCTTAAAGGTGCCACTGGACTCAAACTTTGTTCTGTAAAAAAGAATGTTCATGATGGAAAGAATGTCCACAGACCTTTGGTTTTGGATCTACTCCTTTGAGAAAAATTAAGGAGCAAACAGCCTGGTTTTAATCTGTCAACATAAATATTTAGGGGTGTACATTTGGATATACCCAAACTTAATACATACTAGAAAAATACCTTATTGATATTTTCAGGTATATTTCGGCATCCCAAAGATATATGGGTTTTTTTTGGAACACTGAAAAATAAATCCCAGATATATTTGGGATTTCTCGGGATGATCATGAGACAGCATTGCAGGCTCCTGGGGACTGGTTTTTTTTCTTTTTTCTTTCTGTGTTTTGAATTTTGGATGGACTTCCCTGCTGCTCTTGTCAGTTTCAAACTAGTCTTGTCAGTTTCAAGAGTCCTCCCCCTTTGCCAGCCTTCCTTTGTGTTCCCTTCCCATTTTCTTGCACAGAGCTTGTAAAATCCCTTCTCTCTTTGCTTGGATTTCTTGTGCCTCTATGCTTTGAGATTAATCCTTTTTAAGCTTTCAGTGCCACAGTGGCACCAGGTTCTGCTGGGCTTTCTGTACACTGAACTAGTTGTGCTGAGCTTGAAAAAATGTCCCCCCCCCCACCTTCAGTTTGTACTGCAAGGATTCTCTGGTTTGACACTAGTCCTCTTGCTTGCATTACCATAATGGCACTGGGTTCTGCTGGACATTCTGTAAACTGAATTGGTTGTACTGGGCTTCCAACCCCCACCCCGCTTGCTTGGATTTCTTGTGACTCTGCTTTTGAGATCAGTCCTTTAGGTTCTGTTAGGCATTCTGCACACTGTAACTGGTTGAGCTGGGCTTGCAACCCCTTCCCCTGCTTGGATTTCTTGTGACTGTGCTTTGAAATCAGACCTTTTAAGCTTGCAGTGTCACAGGGTCACTGTGACACTGGTTCTGCTGGGCATTCTGTAAACTGAACTGGTTGTGCTAGGCTTGAAAAAATGCCTCCCCTTCAGTTTGCACTGTGGGGATTCTCTGGTTTGACATTAGCCCTCTTTTGCTTGCATTGCAACAGTGTCACAGGCAATGCTCCCTCTAAGCTGTGGAGTCTTGTGAGTAAAAAATTCTACTTTGTGAGCTACTGGCATAAAAGTTGCGAGTGTCTTGGCCGCTTCATAAATTAGTTTGCTCTGGAGTCATCCTTCCTGAGCTAAGTAAAAAATATGTGAGCCAGAAGCTAAAAAACTGTGAGCGACCTCACACTAACTCAGCTTAGAGGGAACACTGGTCACAGGGTTCTGCTGACATTCTATACACGAAACTGGTTATGCTGGGCTTCCAACCCCCCCTTGCTTGGATTTCTTGTGACTCTGTGCTTTGAGATCACTCCTTTTAAGCTTGCATTGCCACAGTGGTACTGGTTCTTCAGGGCAGTGTGTACACTGCAACTGGCTGTGCTGTGCTTGAAACCCCCCCCCCTTCAGTTTCCAATGCAAAGGTTCTTTGGTTTGATTTTGGTTCTGTTTGGCTTGGCACATTGCCTTATGGTTCTGCTAGGATTGCCGAGCTCTGCAATGGTTCTGTTGAACTTGCTGTTTGTCAATGATTGCTACTTGCAGGCTTGGCTTTTTGCCCTGAAAGCAGCTTGCAGGTGTTCCCCTCCTTCATAGAAAATAATGGAGAACAGCTAAGGGCACTCTGTTCAAGGGCCCATTAAATTGGACCTTGTGGTCCAAGTGACTTGAAACTTAGGGGTTGATTTAAAAGACAGGCAGCAGCATCTCTGCTGCAATTTTGGTGCCTGTACCTCCAAAAACTTCCCTGGCCACCTGGAAACCTTTAAAAACAACTGTACCTTTCCCCACAGGGAATAATGGACCAAAAAAATAGTAAACACAGATCTGGGGGGGGGGGGGACCCAGAAGCAAAATACTGGTATGGAATTTGGAATGATTGAGAATACCAATATTTTTTTGGTTGAATATACTCGAACCCCCCCAAACCCCCGTTTTTTTGCACACCGCTATAAATGTTATACAAACAAAATCACCACCTTAATAGCTTTCACTGTGTAAATTTTAGCTGAGCCTTACAGAGCAATAAATTATATCAGGAAATCTGTTTGGCCACAGTATCGCATTATGGATTTGGTTAAATCATTTAATCTTTCAACCACAATTTATCTATCAGAGCAATGGGTCTGACAAACATCTGCCTAAAAGTTGGGTTAATTAATGGTTGTAATTCACTTAGTGATTTCGAAACAGACAGCCTGCTGTTATCGTTATTATCCTTGACTATGTGGCAGTGAATACAAAGTGCACTCCTCCTTATTAAAATCTTTATATTTTTACCCTTTGCTTAATTAACATTTCCTCAGTATGCACAGTATCTTACCAGTTGGGAGTTGTGGAAGAAGGGTAATTACTTGCAAAGGTCAGCTGTAAAGATTTTAATGGCATCCACTGCAGCACTACAAACATAAAACTAGTTTCCTTTTCTAGTTTATTGCATTTTCCATATCTAAGTGTTATGCTCAAGACAGAGGCTTGCATAGCAGATTCCCAACTGTTCTTTATGACTTGCCTGAAACACCAAAGGAAGCAGGGGGCATTCACAGAAAGCATCATCATCTGAATCTGCCCTGTCTTCTTCCATACAGGTCCATTTATCATTCCCAGCATGATTCTAGAGCTCAGTCTATTCTTCACCTTTCTGCACTGGAAATGTTAACTGCATCTAATGTAGGCATGGAATGTTAACCCCATGTAGTAAAGATAGTCTGGAAACTCACTGCAGGAAACCCTTTCCTTTTAATACCTGGACCGACGTTAAGATGAAAAACAAGGATAATTAAGGACAACAGGGTCACAAAAATGAAGACATGACGTACCTTTTCTTTGTTTTCAATCAGTTCATATAACTTCACATCAGCACCTGGCATCATAAAATCCCCATAAAGAAGAGGCTGGAAAGGAACAACTTCATCAAAGGTGATTTCCCATTCCAGCATCATGGTCTTCATCAAATCATCAAACCAAGTTCGGTCCTCCTCATTAACCAAGCGGTCACGGAAAACACGGCACGTCTCATGATACCACAGTCTCAGCAGGAGCAGTTTATCCTGGCAAAGAGATCCAGTGGTAGCCTTAAACATTATTGGTAGCCAAATGAACCTAAATAATATGGCTATCTACCATTTCTGGAGGTAAGAAAAAATGGGATTCCACATCTTTCCCCCTAAATCCTCATCATTTAAAACTAAAACCAGAGCTCGGTACAGGAGTTTAATTAACACAGAAACAGAAATACAAACTACAGTGTTGTCCCCCCTCCCCAAATGTTGTAATTCAAATGTTACCTCTTGTTCTGCTAAGTGAAAGGTGCATCCTCACTATATTTCTACATGTGCAAGGCATAACACAAAATATTTCTTCAAATACAATTCCAAATACAAATTAAACAAAGTGATGTGATCCATCTGTCATATGTTCCATTGATCCAGATGCACACTGTTATTACTATGTGTTGCACGGACTCTTGCTCTATATCTTTCACATGCAGAACTACATAAAGTACATTTTTCTTTCCACTCATGCATCACTGGATCCAGGCCACTGATTCTTCCTCCTTGGATACTGTCTTAACCCTGATACTGTAGGAACTTCCTTTTCCAAATCCATTCTCATATATTTGGAAATAACGTTTATAAAACACAAACCAGTTACTAAAAAGGGGGGGGGGATTAAGAAGTAGAATTTTGTGGCTGTATTCAGAAAAGTGATTCCATCGATAGTGCCACTAAAGGCAGGAAAAACTACCCACATATGCTACCCTGGAGACGTGGAGAATTCAGCTGCAATCCATAGGTAAAAACTGAAGACTTGTTGCTTGTATGGCATGCATCATATGAAAAGGAAGGATAACTACTTAGAGAGTTCTATGCAATTTCTATTTATTTTGACCCTGAACTGGCAAAGAAATGTCACCTGCAATCCCTAATCTATAGCAGATGCTGTAACGGGAGCCCTTACCATGATTTTGGCAGGTTCTGCCACAAGCATTCCCTGGAAAACTTTTGAGAGATCCCTCAGATTAAACGTATAATGAGACTTTGCTGGAGTGGGCAACAATTGAGATGTAACGGTTGAATATACTCGTATAGTAGCATCAACAAGTGGTTCATTCAGGTGCTCCACAGCAAGACATCCAGCTTAAGAAAACAGCAAAAAGAGGCTGATCAGCATTGTAGTGATAACTTTTCAGCGAAGACAGATCACATCGTAATGGGCAGGGTGGCTCAAGACATAATATTGTTGTCAATATGGATTTATCAGTAACTTAGTCTTACTTAAGATTCTAGACTTGCTGAATCTGTGGTTGTAATACGATTCTGGCTGCTGTGTACTTTGTTTTTACTTTATCAGTAACCCTAAATATATGAATTCTAAATCAAGAACTTTAACAACTGGCATATGCTGAACAGCAAATATTCTAGGATAGGTGAAAATCTTGGAAAATCCTTAAACTGAATCTTTAATGACCAAATTAAAAGGTTTTAAGGTTAATAAACAGAAGGCTAAGATGTTAACAAAAATAAATTTGATAAATAAAACAGGTTTTCAAATTGAAAATAAGATAAAATATTTGGGTATTACCTTGACAAATATGAATTGTATGTTATTTCAAAATAACTATGTTAAAACTTGGAGTGAAATTTAAAAAGATGTGTTGAGATGGGACAATGTTCAACTGTCACTTTTGGGGAGAATATCTGTGATTAAAATGAATGTTTTACCTATAATGTTATTTTTGTTTCACACAATTCCAGTTTTGATAACGGATGTACCATTTAAACAATTGCAAAAAGGTATATCCAGATTTATATGGCAATGGAAAAAAACCATATGTTAAATATAATATTTTACAAGATGCAAATGGAAGACGAGGATTGGGTCTACCTGATTTGAAATTGTATTTTGCTGCTTGTTGTTTAGTGTGGGTGAAGGAATGGATCTTGCTAAAAAATAAAAGATTATTAGAGTTAGAAGGACATGACTTGAGATTTGGATGGAATGACACTTGTGGTAAGATAAAGGTAAAGTTAATGCAGAATTTAATAATCATTATGTTAGACATGCCATTTTGAGAATATGGAATAAATATAAATCTAGAATTTGTCAAAAAATACCCCTATGATTATCACCACAAGAAGCTCATTTCAGAAGAGAAATGAAAGGTTTGAATAAATGGTTAACATATCAGGATACACTGGAATTAATCAAGAGAAAATTTGACAACAGAAGGATATAGCTGTCAATGGTTTTCGTATTTACAAATCTTAGAAAGATTTAAAGTAGATAAAAGATATTATGATTTTGAATAATCGAAGTCTGAATTCGAAACAGAACTATGTACAAATGACAAACATGTGATTGGTAAAATGTATAAACTCTTGTTGAAATTTGAGACAGAGGAAGAACAGGTGAAAGTATATATTTATTTATTAGATTTCTTCCCCGCCCTTCCCGCCATAGCAGGCTCAGAGCAGCTTACACAAACACTACGCAGCTAAAACAGAACTAAGTAAAATCATGACAAAATAAATATAAAACATTCCAAAGTGCTAGTGCTAAAAACAGTTCATATGCAGTGGCAGGCATGAACAGCATCCAGCAAGCAGTCAGTCAGTTCCCATCATTATCTGGATCAATGTTCCCTCTAAGCTATGGAGTCTTGTGAGCAAAAATTCTGCTTTGTGAGCTACTGGCATTAAAGTTGTGAGCGAGCAATTTGGGTACTGCATAAATTAGTTTGTTCTGGAGCCATCCTTCCTGAGCTAAGACAAAAATGTGTGAGCTGGAGGCTAAAAAAATGTGAGCTAACTCACACTAACTCAGCTTAGAGGGAACATTGGTCTGGGTTATAACAGCTGTTGATGTTGATATAGATGTTAATATTGGGGCCAGGGCCTTGGTTGTGTAATGCGGCTCCCTAGTCGAAGGCCTGGTGGAAGAGCTCCGTCTTGCAGGCCCTGTGGAACTGTAAAAGTTCCTGTAGGGCCCTGATGTCTTCCAGGAGCTCATTCCACCAGTGTGGAGCCGCCACTGAAAAGGCCCTGGCCCTCATCACAGCCAGCCTGGCTTCGCTAGGGCCTGGCAGGGCCATACGGTTTTGGGACCCTGTTCGTAAAGCTCTCTGGGGAACATGTGGGGAAAGGCGGTCCGTTGTATGATAGAATGGGCCAAAATGGGCCAAAGTATAATAAAATGGGCCAAATTTTTTGGATATGACATACAAATGGAACAATGGGAAAATCTATTGTTAAAAGGGATGAAATTTATATTGAGTTGTAGTATTAAAGATAATTTTTATAAGATGATTTCGGTATATGTCTCCGGAGAAACTGGATAAAATGTATAAAGGTACTTCTAGTTTATGCTGGAAACGTGAACAACATGAAGGAACATTTTAGCATATCCAGTAGACATGCAAGAAAGCATTTATTCTTTTCTTAGAGTCTTTTTCTTTAGAGTCTTTTCTTTTGGGACTAATAAGCAAACAGCTCGAAAGAAGGCATGTAACTTTGTTTTTATATATGACAACAGAAGCGAGACTACTTTTTGCACAGAAAAGGACGAGTCCAACATTGCCTACAATAAACGAATGTTTAGCGAAGATGCTGGAACACACAACGATGGCTTAGCTTACTTCATTGATCAGAGAAAAGACAATTAGCTCATTTATTTATTTTTATTTATTCAGACTTTAAATGTATGGATCACCCAATCCCTGAATACACAGAGCTCTGGGCAATGTACAACAGAAGTTAAAAACAGCAAACATAACATTATTAAAATTAATAAATAAGTCATTCCTTACATTCTTAAAATAATCTCCAGATTGTGCCACTATTTTGATCTTAAAACCATTCTAGACTGTGTTGCTGCCTCGCGGGCAAGGTAAGGAGGAGGCCGAAATGAAAAAAGATGTAAGAAAAGTGGAGGGTGCCAGCCACGATGGAAACCGTTGCTGTCCTCAAACAAAAGCCTGGCACAACACCTTACAGGCCCTGAGGGATTGCATTAAGTTCTGCAGGGCTCTGGTGGTGTTTGGCCGAAAAAGTCCTTGCTCTGGTCAAGGACAGCCAGATATCTTTGGAGCCAGAGATTACCAGTAGATTGTTCTCAGCAGAGCATAATGCTATCCTGGGGACATACCAGAGGAGGCAGTCCCAAAGATATGCAGGTCCCAGACTGCTCAAGGCCTTTAAGGTCAACATCAAAACCTTAAACCTGACTCGGTACTCCACTGGGAGCTGATGTAGCTGGTGCAGCACAGGTTGTATATGTGCAGTCCTTGGTGTTCCTGTTAGGACTCGCACCACTGCATTCTGGATCAGTTGGAGCTTCCAGTCTCAAGGGCAGGCCAGTGTAGAGTGAGTTACAGTAGTCTAGCCTGGAGGTGACCATTGCATGGATCACTGTGGCTAGGTCAGAGCACAACAAGAAAGGGGCTAACTGGAGCTCCTAGCATAGGTGAAGGAACGACAGCCTGGCAATATTCGTGATCTGGGCCTCCATAGTTAAGGAGGCCTTCAGGACAATGCCTTCCAAAACCCTGATGGATTGTGCTGGTATTAATGGTGCCCCATCAAGAGTGGGAAGTCTATGTCCCAACCCTGAAGCTCCCCCCCCAGCCACAGAATGCCCATCTTCATTTGATTCAGTGTCAGCCTACTCTTTTTTAACCATCCCACTACGGCCTCCAAACCTGTGGCCTTGACTACTGAGTTTACTTAGGAGTCTTTGATGAGGAACTTTATCAAAAGCTTTTGGGAAGTCTAGGTAAACAACATCTGTTGGGTCACTCTTGTTGACATGTTTGTTCATCCCCTCAAAGAGACAAGATCTTCCATTACAGAATCCATGCTGATTCTTCCTCAATAGATTTTGTTCATCAATGTGCCTATTGATTCTGTCTTTAATAATGGACTCCACCAACTTAACTGATATTGACATTAGACTGACCAGCCTGTAATTTCCCAGATCTCTTCTGGAACCTTTTTTAAAGATGGGGGTTACACTAACTACCTTCCAGTCCTCAGGAATGGAGGCAGATTTTAATGAAAGATTGCGTATTTTTATCAGGAGATCCACGAGTTCATATTTGAGTTCTTTCTGAACTCTTGAATGTATGCCATCTGGGCCTGGGTTTTAGCCACTGTGGGACACAGGGTGTTGGACTGGATGGGCCATTGGCCTGATCCAACATGGCGTCTCTTATGTTCTTATATTACAAATGCCTGGTTTTTCCTACTATATCATTCAAATAATTATTACCTTTTAACAAACATTAATTCCATAATCCAGATAAGTAGCAAATAGCAGTGTCTAGTGGCATCTTAAAGACTGAAGAATTTATTGTGGCATAAGCTTTTGCGAGCCAGAGCCCTCTTTCAGACATTACACAAAGTGGATTCTGCCTCTCAGAACCTACTGCCACTATGTTAGTCTTTAAAGTGGCAGAAGACTGCTTGTTATTAGATCATATATCAGGCCACACAATTATGGTTGCTAAACACTGAGAAAAGTATGTGATTTTTCAACCCCTCTCAAGTGTCACTAAAGAATGGCAGCTCTAAGTATTTCATTTATTGTGAGAAAATGACAAAGTGACAATATTAATTTTACATTAATTAATCTAGTAAACTAGTTAGGCAAAGTGTGAGTTGTGATCATTTAGCTGACAAAAATGCCTGAGGGAATTTTAACTAGAAAGGTAAATGGGCTGTCAACTACTGAGGAGTATCACTTAAAGGTAATCCCTGACTTCAATGGAAATACATTTTAGCCTATTGAGAAATAAAACTTAGCCTAAAAAGAAGGTTCCAGAAGAAGTTATTTGAATAATTAGCTTTAGACAGATAAAAATAATGTTCTTTATTATCGGAAAGAGGGAACCCTTTTTGATCCTACTTAAACCACTGTTAAGCCAATGGGTTGTACAGTTTTTGTAATTATATGCCATTGACACAATTTCATTAGGGCAGTTCCACACTTTATAGGGCAAATGTATTTCTTTGATGCATATTGGCAATACACTATTTTTTCCACAGCACACCTCAAGTGAGGATGACAGACAGACAGATAGATAGGGCTTTTTTTCTGGTGGAAAGCGCCAGAATGGAGTTCTGGAACCTCTTCAACAAAATTCTTTTAAAAATGTTTAAAGTTCATGAGTTTTCAGTATACAGATTGAAAACTTCATTTTCCTCTTGAGAGTTCTGGCACCTCTTTTGTTTTTTTTTAAAGCCCAGTATGGGTGTGCGCGCGCGCGCATAGACAATGGCCCCATTAGGATTTCCCAGGTGAGTGAATATGATGTTTAAACATGTATGTATACACATGCATAGTGTCCACATTGCACACATTTCCTGCATGAAATATCAATGTGACACTTATTTATTTATTAGTTATATTTATATCCTGCCCTCCCTGCAGACGGGCTCAGGGCGGTTCACATTTGCTGGCGTAATATAGCCGGTTAGCATTGGCACATGCACAGCCAAAGTAAAGTGTGGAGTTGCAATAGGTACGCCAAACTTGGCATTCATGTAACTTTATCCTTCATTATATCATGACTTTGAAAATGACAAAGTAGTGGCATGTGATACTGAGACAAAGACCTTTTTTCTGCAGTATTCTGTCCAAATGTTATAGCACCTTCACACAAATTACCCTTACTTCGATCCATGCTTTACATAGACAATTAACATGTGCTAAAGTTTCTTTACTTACGAACTGGATCTCTGTAACTCGTTTCTCCTAGTTTACCAGCTACGAAAAAACCAAAAATACAAAGATGTTGGCAAAGCATTGGTTTATTTATCAGTTAAAACACACACACAGGAAATTGAGATTTCCCTTCCAATGGGATAAACATGGGGGCAGATCTCTCTCTCTCTTACTTTAAGGATCAAATGCTTGATTGGTACCACAGGTCAGTCCTAGTGCAACTGTAGTATTATATTTAGAAGAGAAACTGGACCTCATATCTGAATGTAGTATGACGACTAGGGGTGTGCAAAAAAAATCAGTTTTTATCCGATTTGGGTTTATTGGACCTGGAAAATATCAGTATTCCTGAATACCAGTATCAGTATTGTACTGGTATTTGGGTACATATTTGGGAAACCATCCCCATAGGGTACAATGGAGAATTCCACTCGCCAAGTTGTGCCACAGTGGCAGCACAACCGTGGTCTCTTTAAATGCCTTCTAGCCACTTTTATTTTTTTAATATCAGCTTTTATTCAGGCATGGCTATTTCAGTAGCCAAATCAGATTGTCCAATCTGTATGTGGCTGAATAAATACCTGAAAAATACCGAAATACTGACTGCACACCCCTAACGATTACCTAATTCAAAATGCTTTGGATCTTAGTATGCCAAGCTAAACAGCTAATTTCTTGTTACAGATATGACTCAGGATAGCTTATTGCCTCAATATAATTCTTTTTGAATTTACTCTGTTAACTGAGTAGGATTTGGCCCAAATCAAGTAAAGTAATAATGACACAACAAAAAGACTCTGACAATCTTACATCTTACCCATCCAGCTGCCTAGAATGGTGGAGAAGATTTTCTTCTTGCTGCTGTCCTCCATCTCGGTGAATGAAAGATAGTTGAAATGCCGTGTTAGACGTGGGGTGATGGCATTTCGTCCTCCACCAGGTGGTCCCATGGCACAGACAAAATTAATATCCACCAATTTTTTAAAGGTACCTGAGAAAACATTACAGAGAAGAATGATGGAATGTATCGATACCACATCATGAAAGAAAATCGGTAATGTAAAGAAGTTACGCAAAGAACTTATATCATACCAATTTGTTTCCTGTCATACCAGCCATGGTGATCCATCCATTGCCGAAGAAGCTCAATGGGTGGCTGGGCACCATAGGTCTCTAGTGCTGGCATGTTCAAGTCATCTATGAAAAATATGAAGTACCTGCCAAGTGGAGGGCCAAAGACTCCCTTACGCCTGTAGACAGCAAGACAAGTTTAAAATGTCTGGGTAGAACACATGGTGAAAATACTTCCTTCTTGATACTTAAGCACAATCTAAAAGCCCTACTGCATAAATGTGCAAGGAGCCATGAACCTTAGTAAAGTTCTGTAGCTCTCCTGTTCACTCCTTTATAAAGCAGAGAAACATGCTGTGGGAGCCTTGGGTATATTACCCAAGTGTTCCAAGGAGCAAACTCTGTCTCCAGAAATACCAATGTCCTGTGGCTGTGATACTTATAAACAAAATTTTGCCTGATAAACCTTTCCCTGAATCTATGTGAAATTCACTGGCATTAATGGACAATGCTTTTATATCTCTCAGGAAGAGTATGATGTTCAGTGCTGCAGTATTACCTGCAAGAAATTCAACAGAGTTAACAATACACTTACAAAAATATTTCACCTGTTTGATGGTAATTGCAAATGTGGCTCTCCAGAAGCTGTAGTGAATACTACTGGGTTAGAGTGCTGGACTAGGGCTGGGAAGACCCAGGTTCAAATTCTAGCTCAACCACTAAATTCATTGTGTGACCTGTCACTCTCAGACTAATCTACCACGCAGCACTGTTGTGAGGATAAACAAGGCAGGGGAGGGGGAGATCATGTAAGCCATCCTGAGCACTTTGATGCGAGTGTGGGATAAAAATCTAACAAATCAATGAAACTAATTATTCCATGTCCTGTCATAATCTGCAGGATTGTCCAAAAATGCCTGTTTTATGTTTCCCACCCATGCAATGAGATACAAATGCAAGAGCATGTAGAGAGGCATTCCTTATGGCTGTCCCTAAGCTACAGAATTTCCTTCTTCTGGATACTCCCCAAGGCCCAGCACCTGAAGATCTTCCAGAACACTTCTTAATTTAGGCTAGATTTTGGGAGTCCTGAACAAGTAAAAAAGTGAGATAGTGAAATGTGAACAGTCAGTAGGCTTTCAAATTTGATTTCAACTGGTTGCTTTACACATATGTTTCAATATGTGTTTAACTACCCTAAGCCTTTGACGGGAGAGGGTACTAATCCAATCTTATCAAACATTAAAATATAAGGGAAGGGTAAAAAACCTTAGCTATTTCTTAATCTTTTGAGCTTTATTTTAAGTTGTTAACCTTGTTATACGTCAAAAAAGTATAAATTTGGACAGGTGACTCATAAATGCTAAAAATTATAAAATGAATATGAACAAGGTCAACGTTATCAAGAGTAGAAAAATCCCCAAAGAGTTTTGCCTTTTATCCAGCTTGCTGTCAATGAGGTCTTGAGTTTGGTTGGCTGAGGTTCGAGCAGAAAACACTAGAAAGTGGCTGATAAATTCTAGCGGCAAGTTCTTCAGCAGCTTATCTTCAATAGTGAGTGTCTTCCCAGTACCAGTGGGACCAACGCAAAGAACCTATAAGTGTAAAAGAAAGCTGTCACCACAGGGAGGATTTGCAGTATAACCTCATGTTCATATTTCCAACTGCTCACCCACTATGCTTTTTGACAGTTCACTAGAACTGTACCAACTGGACTCTACCAACTGAGACACTGAGATATCTTTGTTAATTAGCATGATAAAGCTAAAAACATCTTTCAAGTAGAAAAAGTGAACCAAAAATGAATTCTGATGTAGTCATGTTTGCCTTTTGTAAGAAAAATAAAGCAGTCTGGGGACATTGTAACTATATTTTCTAGCATAAGCTACCAGGACTAAAGCCCACTTCATCAGATGCCTGGGATCACATGAAGCTGAGTCAGACCATTGATATATTGAAGTCAGTATTGTCTAGTCTGACAACAGCTCTCTAGAGGCTCAGATCACAGTCACCTATTAACACTTTTAGCTGGGGACAATGGGGGTTGAAGCAGGGACTTTTTGCAGGCAAATCAGATGGCTTCTCATGGACTCACAGCCCCTCTCCATGTATGTCCTGGTCCTCACTAGGTAAATATATATATATATATATATATATATGAATAAGGTTATGGGGGGAAATGTAAACCGCAGGGTTCCCAAACACACTGAGGCAATTGTATTATCATAACCCCAACTACATCTTCTTGGGGTCATCCTCTTTGTCATTCTCCAGTGTGATATATGCCACCATGTGTCAAGCAATGCCCTTCTGTACTCTATATATGAACAACAGGTCAGTCACTATTCAAAAGAACAAATGGGCACAAATCTGATATTAACAATGGCGCTGTTCAGAAATCAGTGGGAGAACACTGCCAGCTCTTAGGACATTATACTGCTGACTTAAAGACACCATTATCCAGCAATAGTTCTTCAAAGGGAGACTCCAGAGTGAAACTGCTGAATTAGAATGATCAGGGAGTCTGACACCATGTCCCAGGCACTTACAAAGAAAAGGCCTGGGTGTTTCCTCAGCCATTACAGGTTAAACAGTTCAGTAAAACTACATTAACGTGTTTTATGTTATTGTTTTAAATATTTTATACATTTGCATTTTAAACACTGTTTTACGTTTGCTGCCTTGGGGACTCTGATTAGGGCTGAAAGCAGCATAAAAATGTTTTCAATAAATAAACTAAAACTAGAGAAATTACATTGTCATAAATTACTGCTACTGTGAAAAGCCTATGTAGTTTCTTGTTATGTCTGCATTTTATGGCCTATTGACCCTGCTGTTTGCAACTTTTTGTGTGTGTGTGTGTGAGAGAGAGAGAGAGAGAACAAACAAACAAACAAACACAGTACACACATTTGACAGCAGGGCTCTTGTCCGCAAAAGTTTATGCTAAAAACAAACATTAGTCTTCAAGGTGCCACTAGACTCCTGTTTATTTTTACCAAGAAAAGCAGAGGCAGATACAGGAAATTTCTACTCTTGATACTTGAGTAAAGTACTGATGATGGCTTGATTAAGCAGCAGACATTTTGCATTGCTACAAGACTTGCCCCACTTGAGATTCAGGACACGTACTGGCTTATGGTTAGTGAGTAACATTTCCAACAGGTATGCCATCTGGATAGTGTTCATTGTGGGGACGATAATGTCACAAAAGCTGGTGTCAGGCACCAAGGTAAATTCCACAGAGGAGTCCATCCAGCTCACCCATCCCACCTAAGAGACAGAGAGATATTGATGGGACTGACAGATAAAAGCTCTTTTAGAGCAATAAGCACAGAATTTTATACAACTTACAATTTGTAACCTAAAAGTACAGAAGGTCTGCAAAGAACCTGAAGCCTACAATCTTCTGAACAAGTTACAGTGGTATCATTCCGCTGAAGTCAACTGTACTCCTATCCTCAATCAAAATTTAGTTGTAACTAAGCATCACTGAAATTAATAGAACAAGATAGAAATGACCTGTTATTTTATCTGGAACACAACCATGGGTCTTCAGATGGAATCAGGAATTTATGCCTTGTCTGTTTCTCTCCTGTCACTATAACAAGATCCAGAGTAGGACTAGCTGTTTAATTTATACTGAAAGTTTCTGGCCGGCCAGTGTCCTAGAGGGCCACCAGCAGACAGGAGCAAGCAGATTTAAGACTCTGTAGACTCTGCCAGTGCTGCAAGGACCACTCAGTTCAGACCTGACCAGCAGTACCCAAGATGGGTATCGGTTCACTTGCTGCCTCCTCCTGCACTGTTGTCATCTGGGAGTGATGCAGGAGGAGGCAATGGCACCCATTGTGGGTGCAGCTGGCCAGGTCTGAGCAGCACTCACCCACAGTATTCACCGCAAGGACCATTCCACCAGGTTTGCCTCTGGGCCATTGTACCTTCTCAGTCCGCCCCAACAGAATCAACTTTGTGAGTATATGATGACCCACTTGTTGATTTTTTTACATGTTCTATGCTTTTCCTTTTCTAGGACTTCCTCAGAGTATTGCCAGCCAGACCACCTGTTTTTGTTTGGTGTGCTATCCTTGGGGAAGCCCATATAAAACCTTTCCACATTTTTGTATAGTTGATTATTTCTTAAGGGACATCTAAATATCTTTTCTCCAAGGTAGTGTTTCTAGAGCACAAAAGTCAAAACAGCAATGTTTTATTACCCACCCCATTTGTAATACTTGTCCAGATTAATTTTTTTACTCTTAGTATTTGTATAGCACTTGTCCTTTGTGCTCAAAGTGCTTCATATACATTATCACAGTGATTATTACAATAACTGTGTACAGTTGATATTATAATCTCCACATTAAAGACTGGGAGACACTAGTTTGCCTAAGGTTATCCTCTTACCACAATGCAATTGGCTCTTTCCAAAGAGTTCTGAACTGGGTTCCTCCCCATTCATAATTCTTGCTCAGCCATTTTATTATATTATACGAGCTCATATAATCTTGAAAAAAACCAAGGCAAATATGAGCTCAGCTATACTCTTTCTCTCGCAGAAAAGCTCTAATACTTTGTAACTCTTTTCCCTACAAAATTCCCTAAGAAATTATTTAGCATTTTGAAGGCTGAGCACCTTGGATCCACCACAGTATTTCCATGTACAGAAGGACTCTTCCTGTAGTGAGCTAATTTCTCACTTCCCCGCTTCCACAGGGGGGCATTTTGGGTTTCAGGGAGTGGGAAGGTAAGAAACATGTGCTCCATGGGTGGAAATCCTGGTCAGACAGAGATGTTTGTGTGGTATGCTGTTTTAAGTTCTTTAGTTATTTTGTTTGTTTTGTGCAAACCCCCCCCCCCATTTCTAATGATAGGCAGAAATATTAAGCACTTGGAATCCGGTCCAAGTCCAGAGCAAAGAGACCGAAAATCTCCTTTACCTCATTAACAACATCTTCATCCTCCTCTTCCTCAATATTGCTAATACCAGCATCATCCAGTTGATAGTCATAGACTAACCCCTCATCTGGGAAGAGTAAACCAATCTGTGGGAAGGAAAAGCAGACTGTGAGTACCACAGTTCTCCTGAACAGTTTTTCCAAGGCTAACACAAAGAATATGTAATATGGACATGAAATGGGAGTGATGGGGTTCCATCTGGTTTATGTTCCCCAAATCTCCCGGAATAACAGTTTTTAGTGCAGTCACACATGTTCTAGAAATGCAGCAGCCATATTACTGCTATTGGGAAGAGATGCAATCCCATTTCCATCTGCTCACCTCTTTGGCTGACATGGTTGCCTTTAACCAAGTGCTGAAGACTACTCGGCTTTGGGCATCCCCAGTTGCACCCACACTCCAAATCAAGGCAAATATGAACCAAGGTTCAATAAGCTCACCGATACGGGCTATCTTCTCTGGGGGCATTCTTTTCATTCCCTGAAAATTCATTTTAAAGTTTTTCTAAAACCAGTAATGTCTTCATTAATGACAACAGAGAGAACACAAAATCAAAGTTTGTAAGCAGCTTAATTCTATCTCTTTGTTATTTCAGTATCTCTTTAACAATAAATGCTAAATTTATCTCAGTGTTTTGGAATTTCTGTTGTGCTCAGGTGAATTAACTCCCCACGGGATAAAGCATAATCCTCTTGTACTGGTTAGGGTGTCAGGCTAGGATCTAAAAGACCCAGATTCAAATCCCTACTCTGTCACAAAGATTGTGTATGACAGTTACTCTAACCTAACTCACAGGGTTATTATAAAAATAAAATGTAGGAGGGGAGAATGGTGTACACTGTACCAAGCTCTTTGGAAGAAAGTCAGCATAAAAATATATGAAATAAATAAATATATTTTATACACAGAATCATAGTTCTGTAGCTACTAAGTAAAAAGGATGAATCCTAGTGTATGTAGCTACTAAGTAAAGAGGATGAATCCTAGTGTAATTGCCCACAATTTCACTTGAATTGCCTGTAAGGCAGTGAATTTTCTGTCACATTTATCTGTTCTACTGGGATGACTGCCCAATTCAGTTCACCTCTCCAGGTTCTTGAACATCAACATCTACAAAAGTCATACCTCAACAGGAATGAAGGGTTGAAAGAAACAGTCCAATAATTTGAGGAGACTCATTGTTAAGTTAAAGTCTGTGGAGGCAATTGTCTCTTTCACTGATTTCCGCACAAATATGATGGATTCCTGTATGGATTGGGAAGATACAACACAGATCCAGAGTTAACTTTCCAGATTTATTTGTAGCCTTGGTGTTGTCTTCCCCTTTCCTCACAACAACTAACACTGGACTTAGCTGCTGGAATCCCTGGCATGTCAAGGAATGATCTGAACACTCTTCACTGCAACCAAAGAATGTACATCATTGTAGAAAGAGAAACACAGCCATTGACAGAATTGCTCAATGAACCTGTTCCTGCCTTTTTTTATCAATGGTCTTCAATCTTTCCAGAACCAGGGCCCACTTTTAATACCCAGGTAGAAGTATGGGTCCCTCTGAAATGCAAGTCAGGCTGAAAGGTCCCTGAACTGCTCCAGGCTGATACTGTAGGGGCTACCCATCACAGACTTGGTGGTCGGCACCCACAACAAGTGTTGGTATATCCATTACATCTTCCTGCACTGCTGCCAAAGGGTGAACTGATACCCATCTTAGGCACCACTGGCCAGCACTGAACTAAATAGTCCCTGCAGCACTGATTGGGCCATTGGGGAATACATCTGCTTGCTCCTGTGTTTCAGTGGCTCTGTAGGTTAAATGGCCAGTCTACCTTGGCTAGCAAGTCATTCCACAAAGTAACAAAAGAAACTGGCTACCCTATTGGAGCTTACAAGACAGCTGGTCAGACTTCATAACTACTTTCTTAGATAGTCCCCTCTCTGTTAACACAATAAACAGTGATGCAGGTGGTTGTTTTCAGACAGAACCTGCTAGCTTCTGTGTATTCAAGCATTATAATGACTGTCAAAGGGTATTCTTGATATAGACAAGGCTCAGTATCATGCTGCAGAGCAGTAAAGACTAACTACTTTCATGGGAGCTTGAAATCAATACTGAGTCTCTCTCCTATAATTTATATTGTTAATGCATTAGATAGAGACATACATGGAAGAGAAAGTCAATGACAGGTATTTATAATGCAACTGAGCATTCTGGCCACAAGCAGGTATTATAGTTTTATCTGTGAAAATACCTATATAAATTTACCTCCATAGATATACAGTTGTCAAAATGTCATAGCATTTTGTACAGGAATACTCTTATTACTTCTGGAAGCAAAAGACACAGGGCTCAAGAACTTTCCTGCTG
>NW_015163147.1:132556-152066 GCF_001447785.1 Gekko japonicus
TGAAATCCCAATAAAACTGAACTGAAATTGTGCAAGAGCTGAGCCTTAGTAATGGAAAATTTCCTGATGAATTGTACCTACTAGGCACTCTAAAACTACTGAAAGCAAATTTATTGGTTTGAACTTGTTGGTTGGCTAAACCAAAGGCTGATGGAAAGATTCTTCACTGAATCAAAATACAGTACTAAGAATGCGGCAGTAGTTCACCTCTAGGAAACTGTCAAAAAGAGATTCCAGTGGCTCTGAGAATGGCTTTATAACATCTGGAATCTTCTTCAGCCAACATTCTGTAAAGGGCTTCAGTCCCAAAATACTTGGCTCCAGGTATACCATGCCACACCGGGAGACAGTGGCAGGAGAGGCAACAGCTAAATCCTGCACTTCAAACATCATGGTCATTGCCTGGAAATCACAAAGAAGCCAGTTATTACCACAGCACCAAAGGTACAAGTTTGCATTGTGCAGCTAGTGTTGTGAACGTGTGACTGTGAAGCTTCATAGAACCTGACCCTTCCTAATCCCCAGGGCATGGGGGTGATATATTGATGAAAAATACAGTGAGTTAGATCCAGACTAAGGCTGAGGTCACACACGTGAAATAATCCACTTTTAATCCATTTTCAATGCACTTTCCAACTGGATTTTGCCAGTTCACACAGTAAAAATCCAGTTGGAAAGTGCACTGAAAGTGGATTGAAAGTGGATTATTTCACGCGTGTGACCTCAGCCTAAATATTCCAATGGCATAGTGCATCTTGCATTCCCATGCTGCTGAAACCCACTGATCTCCATGAAATGCCCTTCCTGGGGGACAGGGGGACCCTCAGGAATGACATGAGGTGGAGTCTGATGCACTAAGAGGTAATTGGTGTGTGTGTGTTTTCCTGTCAAGTCACAGCTGACCTATGGCAACCACGTAGAGTTTTCAAGGCAAGAAACATTCAGAGGTGGTTTGCCATTGCCTGCCTCTGAGTCACAACCCTGGTATTCGTTAGGGATCTCCCATCCAAATACTAGCCAGGGCCAACCCTGCTTAGCTTCCAAGATCTGATGAGATTGGGCCAGCCTGGGCTATCCAGGTCAGGCGAAGAGGTAATTAGTGGAAACTGCTAATTTAGTCTGGATCCAACCCAGTATCAGCTAGCAGTATCTGGCATAGATAACAAATCTATGATTTTATAATGCTACCTTGAGCATAAACACCACTAAAATAAAATTACTTTCATTTTAATAATATAGTCTCCATCACTCAGAAAAAAGTAAACTCCTCAATTTTTTTAAAAAAAGAATTCTGAATATTCATCACGATTCAGAAGCTTTCAGCTGTGTAACAAAAACATGACAAGAAATGTTTAAAAACAGTAAAGTTTCGGTCAGATTATGTTTAACAGACAGTAATTTCTTTTGGAAAAAGTTCTGTTAATAAACAACAGGATGACATGAAAGTCAATTTGTGTTTGTGTGTCTGTGTTTGTTATGACATCAGAGGTACAATTAGATAATTTTAGATTTTGTCCTTAATGGACTTACACTCTACTTCCCCTTAGATGGCAAGGTATAACTGCAAAACTACAACCTGTGTTTGGGGCTCCTTGCTGAGCCCATGTCCCTGGACCTCTGCCCCAAAGTTTGGCCCTGATGACAATCACTTTTGTGACATCCTAGGAACCCTGTGTACCCTGCCAAATCCCATGATGAAAGAAAGGTGGGATATATATGCCATAAATAAAATATGTGTGTTGGTACAAGCAACAAATGCAAATATAAACAAAATAAAGATACCTCAGTCATCTTAATGATTTCACCAGAGCTAAGACACAACTTCTTGTTGTCATCCAGCACAGTGTTCATATTTTCAATCCAAACTGCATCAACAGGACCATCGAACATGTACCATTTCTTGTTGTTATCTGTGGCAACGGCTCCTACTCGGATGAGTGAGGAAAGAATACCATCTGTCCTGTGAGGTGGGAGGGAGATAAACAGGAGTCAAACTGATGGTTTTACAGCCTAACAATACTGTGTATAACATCTGAGACCCCATCTCACCCACATTTTTTACTGCTATCCTCAGTACATATTTTCAGACAGATTACAAAGTAGACGCTACCTTCCGTAGGAGAAGAATCTCCCATCTTGATATCTTGGTAGGAGCAAGTGAAGTATGAATGCATACAGTCATTCATAGCCAAAAATGCAAAGACCAGTGGGAGAAGGGGTACTGGATGCAGTCCAACAGTTTATCACCATCAATAAATTATCATTGTCATCCATTTAAATAGCTATAATTATTATTCATTTTTGTTTATCTAGTACAGAGGACACGTATGGTCTTTTTTTTCCAAGATCAAAAGAAAATAGCATCCTTTGAAGCCCAGCTGGAGAGAACAGATGGCTTTATGCCTGTGAACGAGTTTTTATGGATATTGTATTTTTTGTCACTCTGCTACATTAGTATGCTGCCCTTTGGGCAAAAACTGCATTGTAAATAAGCCGTCACATTTAACCAGAATATGCTATGGAAAAATCTTCCATAAATATGCACTCTAGCCCAAGTCTAGCAAACTTTAGGGTAAAATGTAGAAGATGTTTACATGGCACAATGTCTCTTCAAGCTCCTTTTGTAGGCTTAATATCTTTGTAGAATTGTGCACTTCAGCTTTATGCGTAGCTAATGACGTCACTAGACAAGATGCTGGAAACATGGACTGGCTCTCCTTCCTCTTTAAATAGCAGCCTTGCATTTGCGCCCCCCCCCCATTAGAACAGGACCATGGTGCTGGGGGAATGCCTTTTTGTCATGATAAGAAAAGCATATGGCTACAGATAATTTTCTCTATTAGAAAAATATCAATTCCGGGGGCGGGGGGAGGGTTGGCTGTGATCACACACACTAAATAATCCACTTTCAATCCATTTTCCAACTGGATTTTGCCAGTTCACACAGTAAAATCCAGTTGGGAAGTGCATTGAAAGAGGATTGAAAGTGGATTATTTAATGCGTGTGACTGCAGCCATATGGCGGGAAAGTCCCCCCCCCTACCAGGAGCCTAGATCTGCCAAATCTGACCTGGGAAATACCTAAAGATTTGGAGGCAATGTCTGTGGAGGGATTTCACCTAGAATCTATTGTATACCATTAAGTTTGCCCTTTTTTGGAACTGGGCCTGACAATCCTTCATCACAGGATGAGAACACCATGGTGCTAGATCCCATGGAGGATAAAGCTATGACAGACCCTGAGGCTCCTGGGCCTTCGGACTCCCAGTGGCTCTCAGGGAATTTGCAGAGAGCTGTGGGCTACTGGACCAGAAGCCCAGAAGGCTTACAAAAAAAGGAGCCACTATGAGAACCTGGGATTGGTGAAAGACCCATGAGGGATAACAATTGATTGCCAAGGACCTTGTAGTCGCCCCCAGGACCCCAAGAGCAGAGAAGGCAGAAAGCCTGGGCAGAAGCACAGTTCAGATGGTGGAGTGCATGACTAACTGCCCAAGGTCTCTGCCCTAACCACAAGGCATCTGGTAACCTAGCTCCACCATAAAGCTTTGCAGGATGGAGGACATGGTCTAGCTGGGAGTGCCTACAGACTCCAGGTCAGTGCTACAGCTGTAGGTACTGACTCCTATAAACAGAATCTGTTCAACTCTGGCTGTTGTGGAATTAAGAGCTCTGACAGTGTCTGCTATCCTTGCCCATCTTGACATGGCTCCTGCCTGCCTCGGGTCCCTAGGTTTGAACAGCACATCCTCTGAAGCTGTCATTTCCTCCAGAGAAACTGATCTTTGTAGTCTGGGAAACAGTTTTAATTCTAGGAGAACTCCAGGCCCTCCCTGGAAGTTGGCAATTTTACATGAACCTCAACCTTTTCTGGCTGCCTTTTGAAGTTGAGGGTGATGATTTGACTCCCTTTTTCCCAGTGGGCCAATAAACTAATTAAGAAGGGAAATATTTGCAAATGGATATCAGGTACTCAGTTCTTAGAGTGTAGTGATCAGAACATCGGTTTCACTTTTTGTGCAGAACACAAAAGAAGGACCAGTTAATAAGCCCTCTAAGTCCCAGTGATTTCGGTTGGTGACAGCTAAGTACAGTGTTTAATGTTGGCTTGATCCTGCCCATCTGTTTAATCTCGTTACTGAGAAAGGCTTTCTGGAATTCCAGTTTATGCAGAGACTTCCATTCCTAAAAAGGGGACAGAGACAGACCACAAGCCTTCTAGAAAGGGAGAAGGATGTTTGTCTTTTACCATTCATGAGTTAACAAGTCAAACTCTCCATACAGCTGGCCCATTGTAATAGATTTGGGATTCAGTATATAATATTTGACAGCTTCATAGTTTCCACCACTGACTGACGGCCGACCTTTCAAAGATGTCATTGCAGCTGCCAAAACTTTGTAACACTGAAGGGGAAAAAAGAAGAGTACAATCACATGAAATACCATGGTATCTATTATAAGACTGCACACAAACACAATGCAAACTCACCACACATCTACAATAATAAAGAATGCAAAGTGGTTAACAAAGAACTTTGCCCAAATGTTTGACATGGTTGAAGAAATAGGACTATACAAGGCAAGCAAGGATCACAAAGGATAGAGGGAAATTGTCTGCTTTCTTCTATAAGAATATCTTGAAACATCTACATTGTAGAAATCTCACTAAAGGAGGGGAAGGCTAAAGGTCATCTGTACCTGCCTTAATGAGGCTCTTTCTCAGTAAAAGTAAGTTCAGTACATCACTTTTAATACCCCATGGTTGTATTTCAAAGGTCTCTAATGTATGTTGCTACTGAACTTTGCAAGAAGGGGTTGGGTTTTTTGTTTTTTGCTTTTTCCCCACAATTAAATCTGAAGTTCTCATGTCATGGATGTTAGTGCTGAGGGAAAAGCAATTTTCCTTTCCTATGCTGGGAACATTGCACTGCATCTCCTGCAGACCTTACCTTAGTTTTTCCAGAGCCGGTGGGCCCCACAAGCATGAGGCCATGCCGCACCACAGTTGTTTCATACAGCTGGATACACTTAGTCACAAAACCTGGAGCACAAAAGATTCAGAACAAGAATACCCAAACAGTTTCATTTACTGATCTGCAGAGGAGTGAATACAAGCACCAACTTATCAGAATGGCTGCGGACACTACCTAAGCCAGTTCTGTTTCATCACACCAAAGCAACAAGGAGGAAGGATACTAGTTTGTTCATCAGATACACAGAGGAAATTTTTTGACATAGCTAACAGTGGGGTTGTGGTCACACGTGCCAGATGAAGCGGAGGGGAAGTGAGGCTATTTCCTCTGGAGGAATTTGACCTGCAGTTGCACGATCACACAGTCCTTGGAAGCTGCGGGGGCAGCCCGCTACTGCCAAGGAATGGATTAATCGCATCTCCGCACTGAGGGCTCCCTATGGAGTTTGCAATGATGCGCATACTGAGAAGGGGGAATGGCACGGGGTCAGGATGGCCTGATCAGACCATCGCAATGCCATGAGAGAGCGCTGGAGCGATCAGACAGGGGAAAGTCTGTCTGTGGCTCGTTGCAACCCATTAACTACTGGATTTTTCCTGGTGTCTTTTAATGCCACTTCTGCGGTGGAGCAGAACAGGTTGCTGACGGCTGCAGGGTGCTTCCCAGATGTTGTTGTCTGATCACGCCCTTTAAATCCACTCGGCATTCGCACCTATTGTGGCGGGTCTAATTGTGCGTATGATCGCAGCCTGGTACTACTTTACATTATACATTTCATAACCCAAAGAGGGATAATATATAGTACATATGTAATGGATATATGTGTGTATATTTATGCATATACACACACAATTAATGCCATAATTCCACATGTGTCCTCTTACTTTCATTGCTTACAACTCTACCAGAGTGTCACAACACAGTAAAATGAACCATAATATCTGTTGGGGAAACTAGGAGTGTAGAAACCCTTTCATGGACTCCCATCTCCACTGTGATCACTGGGGAGGGAGAGAAACTGGCAGGAATCCCAATTGCATCAAGAAAGAGAGACAGGTTTTTTTAAAAAAACTCTTATTTATTGAACTTCAAACCCAAAATGTGAAACCTTCCAAATATATAAGAATCTAGTATGCAGCATACAAACTTGACTCATAATTCTTAATTCAATACTTATAATTCAATGTACAGTGAACAAATAAGAAATATATTCTGGCTACTGACACCTGGGCACTGATGAGCAGCCCCCAACCCTTGGTAAACCAGAGGTATATCTCTTTCTTGGACCTAAAGCTGCTAAAGTACCTATCACGTATGAATAACATGGATGTGACACAGACCAAACTAGAACTGACTAGAACTGGCCTGATGTACCAACCCAAAGATTGCTGCAAGTGTGCACAAACAATAAATGAATTTACACAAAAGTAAGTCAATCTTCACTGAAGATGATATTCATGATGTGTCTTTTATAGTCGATGAACAGGTGGACAGAAGACAGACGAACTTCTCGAGTAAATGCCCGTTTCGAAGTGTCTTTCTCAATCTGTCAACATACAATTACAATAACATCTATAAAACCCTCCAAAGAGTGGGATACTATATAAAACTACAATGTTTGGATAATACATACAATTTCGCATCCAAATATACTGAAGATGACGATGAAGTCTTTAAATCTATAAATAAAATAATTATATTCATAATAAATACATGCATATGTGTCATTTCTAAACCATATACCAACGGTATTTCAAAAATGCAAAAATCTTACCAAACTGTTTTTTCCATGAGCTATGCAGCTACATACAAAACTCTCAAATGGACTAATAAGTCTTAAACAACTGCTGACCCTGCTCACATTATATACATCTCAACGATCATGTGTCCAATTACATGCTGGTGCCAACTTATCTAGTTTAACATTGTACATGTATTCTTTATATCAACCCATTTGCACAGAAACTACCTGCTGCCAAACTTGGAGTAAACAGGTAGTTTCTGTGCAAATGGGTTGATATAAAGAATACATGTACAATGTTAAACTAGATAAGTTGGCACCATCATGTAATTGGACACATGATCGTTGAGATGTATATAATGTGAGCAGGGTCAGCAGTTGTTTAAGACTTATTAGTCCATTGGAGAGTTTTGTATGTAGCTGCATAGCTCATGGAAAAAACAGTTTGGTAAGATTTTTGCATTTTTGAAATACTGTTGGTATATGGTTTAGAAATGACACATATGCATGTATTTATTATGAATATAATTATTTTATTTATAGATTTAAAGACTTCATCGTCATCTTCAGTACATTTGGATGCGAAATTGTATGTATTATCCAAACATTGTAGTTTTATACAGTATCCCACTCTTTGGAGGGTTTTATAGATGTTATTGTAATTGTATGTTGACAGATTGAGAAAGACACTTCGAAACGGGCATTTACTCGAGAAGTTCGTCTGTCTTCTGTCCACCTGTTCATCGACTATAAAAGACACATCATGAATATCATCTTCAGTGAAGATTGACTTACTTTTGTGTAAATTCATTTATTGTTTGTACACACTTGCAGCAATCTTTGGGTTTATAGTACAGTTTTGTATTGCTGTTCCCCTAGGTATTTGTGGTCTGATGTACCAACCCACCAGGGCTCTTTTTGTAGAAAAAGCCCAGCAGGAACTCATTAGCATAATAGGCCACACCCAACAGCAGAGACTCATTAGCCTATTAGGCCACACCCTTGACAGCACAGCTCATTAGCACATTAGGTCGCATCCCCATGTTATCAGAAGTCTGGTCATCCAACCACACCCACCTTTAGCTTCTTATTTTGTTTACCTTGTCTGTTGTCAAAACCCAGGACTTTTTTTTGTAGCAGGAACTCCTTTGCATGTTAGGCCACACACCCCTATTGTAGTCAATCCTAATGAGTTTCTGCTGTTGGGTGTGGCCTATAATGCTAATGAGTTCCTGCTGGGCGTGGCCAACTCGGGAGCCAGCCGGAACTCGGTTCATGTGCGTTCCTGCCCAAAAATAGCCCTGCCTAAATCCATCCCCTTCTTTCTATCTCTGGGGTCAGGAAGCTCACAGGAAGTCAAGGAGAGTCAAGGAAGCTAGATTTAGATACCCTATCTATTTTGATTCTGATAGTGACACCCAGGGGTCATTTCCTGCAGGAGTGCACAGGAGCGGAGCTCTGGCAGTAAAGAGCCCAGGGGGCGGGCACATGCAACAAGCCCCACCCCTGCTCCCAGCAGCCTTCAGTCAAAGCAAGAAGAAGCCAGATAAGATGCAGAGCTCCCCCCGCCCCCCTGGTCCAAAACAGGCCAGTGGCACCTTTAAGACCAAGTTTTATTCAGGTACAAGCTCTCCCTCCTCTGTAAGGACAGATCTGCATGCCCCCCCCCAATAGCTAGCAATCCAAAACAGTCCAGTGGAGCCTGAGGAGAGGGTGTTGCCTTCTGACATACTTCCGGTGATGTCAGGGGGTGTGACATATGCAAATAAGTTATGCTAATGAGCTCCTGCACCTCTTTTTCTACGAAATGACCTCTGGTGACACCACTTCCTTCTGGAATGTCTAAACATCCTCTAAGGCAAAACTCATATACAGAGTTATCAGTACCAGAAAGCCACAGTTCCAGCAGAGTTCTGAAACCTCCTGGGAAACTGAACCAAAGATTCAACTATAGAGACTAATTTACTGTAGAAAGTATCATAGGTTTTAGAGAGGACTGAGGCTCAATCCAGGCCCTAATTCTGCAACAATATCATATGCAATAAGGGAAAATAACAGGTTGTTTACCTGTGGCTATTGCTGTTTGAGTGGTTGTCTATGTTTTCACATTGATGGGCTTTGCACCTCTGCAGAGCCATGACTCAGAAACTTCTAGGGTAAGCTTATAAGTGGAAAAAGTCCCCCTAATAGGAATATAACTCTGACTGCATTTGCCTCAAGAGGTGGAGTCTACTTTTCCTTTATGATACACCAGGAATAAGGCCCGTTGCGGAAAAAAATGCAATGAGCTCTAGAGAGAGGGTGTGGGAGAGTGCTCCGTCCTGCAGCAGTTGGCCGGCAACCCCCACCCCCTGCAGCTCTATCCGAGCGCCATGGCGAGACCACGGTAGGACAGGAGCCATGCAGCATCGCCTGCTGCTGCAGCCGGGAGGCCAGGTGTACAGAGGAGGGAGAGCTTGTACCTGAATAAAACTTGGTCTTAAAGGTGCCACTGGACTGTTTTGGACCAGGGGGGTGGGGGGAGCTCTGCATTTTATCTGGCTGCTTCTTGCTTTGACTGAGGGCTGCTGGGAGCAGGGGTGGGGCTTGTTGCATGTGCAAGGCGGGGCTCCTCCTGCAAGGTGTGTGCTGCGCACTTCCTCGGGCCGCCAAGCAGACCCCAGGCTCAGCGACGGCTACCTGGAGTGTGGGGGGTGTCTGTAGCGGGGTGGGTCTGTAGCGGCCCCTCGTCCTAAATGAGCAGAGCGAAGCAGTGGGGCTGGAGTCTCTGTCTTCTGAGGGAACTGGGCACAGTGTGAGCTAAATTTTTGCAGGCACTTCTTCTGTGGGCGGGACTGAGGCAACAGAGCCAATGACCTTCTGTCCCAATGCAGCCAGGGGATTAGTAGACGTTCTGAGTGGCAGTTCAGGCAGCCAAACTGATTTTGGCGCACACAGAACTTTGCCACGCAAAAATGCTTTTATATATAAGGACAGATAAAGGTCTCCTGAGTGCCATGGCTCATATTTTGCATTGCAAACTTACTTAATAATGTACCTATTTTCTAATGAGAACATTTTGGACGTTTGTCTATCTAAAACATTTATACATTCATTTTTCTCCCAGGCAACTGAGATTGAAGGCAGGTAACAAAACTTCTGGGGCATATGGTCACAGCTGAGGATTAAAAGGACAGTCCACAGGTGGAAGGGAAGGCATCACTCATTCAACATGATCTGACACCTTCCCCTCCAACTTTCTGCACCATTTTCATACTCTGTGAGCTGAGATTACTGAAGGACAAGCTGCACCCTGCTGCTGTGATGTTCAATTCCCAGAGCCTGCAGGAGACTGACATTTTTCTGGGCAATCTTCTAAATGCTAGACTGGCACGACCTTTGGCAAAAACACAGGAAGTGTTTATTCTGCTTCCACTCACCATCAACATCCTTCAAGTTGTCTCTACGACATGCTCTGCGAATTGCTTCCTCCAGGATGCCATAGTCAATAGCCTCCTCTTTGATCAATGGAAACAAGTCAGATATTATACCATTGAAAAGCTTGAGGTCATCCAGCAGGAACTTGGGAACATTGACATCCTTGATAGCCCTTAAACAAATAAGCTCCTGCAATCAATTAAGAACCATGTATTAGGGCCCTGACCTGGATAGCCCAGGCAAGCACAATCTCATCAGATCTCAGAAGTGAAGCAGGACTGACTATAGCCCAGGCAAGCACAATCTCATCAGATCTCAGAAGCAAAGCAGGACTAACACTGGCAAGTATTTGAATGGGAGACCTCCAAAGAATACCAGGGCCGGGAGGCAGAGCAGGCTATCAAGCCACTTCTCTGAATGTTCTCCATGCCCCAGAGTCACCAGAGGTCGCCATGACTTCCAGGCACGCACGCACGCACACGTGCACACAAACACCAATGCAAAAATACGAAGAAGAAAAAAGAAAAGAAAAGAACCACGTATTGGGCATATGATTATTCCTTCTCTTTTCTAACAATTAATCTTCATAGTCATCACAGCCAAAGTTTTTACCTTCTGAGTCTGCCCTGAGTCCATCATAGGAGAAAGACAGGTTAAGGAACTTGGTTTTGCACTAATGTTATTACAACTGCTCATTTAATGGATATAGGCCGAGTTCAGACTGGCAGTTTGGCCCGATATAGGCACGTTTCAGAAACGTTTCACAAACGGATTAAAGGGGCCATTCACACAGGGACATCTGTCAGGTGTTCCCCAGCCATACTCAACCCGTCTTGTAATGCTTCCCTCCCGAGTTTAAAAAATACCAGGTGAAAGTGGTAGCAAACCCTGGAAAGTACATTGATCCCGCTTCTCGGATGTGTGCACACTAAAAGCCGTGAGAACAAGCCACATTGATAATTGCTGATGCGCATATGCACATATGTGCATAGGTACATGTTGCCGGAGTGAGAAAAAGCCACTTACAGCCACGCCTCCGGACCAACAGTGCAAACGCTCCCTTGTGGCTCCTCCCGGTATGCTCCTGCATCAGTCGGTGCAGTGTGACCGGGAATACCCAGAACAAGTTGTTCCGGGTCTTTTTTTTGCCACAACTCCCTCGTGTTTCAAACTGCTAGTCTGACCTCAGCCATAATATTTCATTGTTGCCTTTTCCCCATATGGCTGCAATCAATGTTGTAAAACATGTTGTTTCATTAATGAAGTTTCCTGAAAAATGTTAGCAAAAACTGAGATTCTTTTTTAAAAGTTAAAAAACAAACAACAAGCTAAATGAGGACATCTGTGAATGAAATGCTTGCATGTTTCAATATACAAATCAGTTGTATGTTAAAATATATAAACAAGGCAAAACCAAATGTTACCTTTATTAGCCAAATCATACATGATTTTTAATGTCAGGTTCAGGTTCCTCAGACCCAACTAGCTTTCCCCACATGCACACAGCACTTGTAAGGAATAGCTTTTGAAAGACAAGTTATTTGCCTCATTTTGGAGCTGCATGTGCAGTATTCTGTTCTGCAGAACCTAAGAATATAACTGTACATCCAAATTTTGGTCCTCCGGAAATGTTCTGAATGTCTAAAGGGTATATGGCATTCCAAAGTTGTTTCTCTGGTCATTCTCATACAGTGCACAAACATGTCTTATTGACAATGCAGCATTGCATGCAGAGTCATTTTCAGTGAGACAATTGTGGACTTGCCTCATCCATTGTTGGATTTTCTCTTTTGAGGTTGCCAGCAGCTGAAATGACAGTCTTCACAGCTCTCATTCCAAAGTCATAGTGATCCTGTAGCAAATACACAGTAAATGGCAGCAATGGAAATCAGAATGTCAGTAGAATGGCAAACATGCAGTCACTCAAGAGGAAGGAAAACCAAACCCCCTTTTTAGATAAGCATAAGAAGGGAAATCCTTTAAATAGCTATGATTTAACATTTTAAACTTAATTAAGGACTTCTATAAGGGATAGTATTGTAGTCTGTTGCAATATTTATTATACAAACCACCTCCCTTTTTTACTGCAATGTCCTCTACCTTTGCAGCCCCCTTTCCTCATTATGGCATGTCTAGGAATAAGGCCCGTTGTGGAAATAAATACAATGAGCTCTAGAAAGAGGCTCTGGGAGAGTGCCAAGGCCTTGGGCACTCAGTGTCAATATGCTGTGGTGACCTCAGCAGGGTATAATGGCACAGAGCCCACCATTTTCTCCAGTGGAACTGATCTCTGCTACTTGAAGAGCAATTGTAATTTTCATTGATCTCCAGCCCTCACCAGAAGATTGGCAACAATTGTTACTCAGGAGGAAATGGCTGGTTTGGAGGGTGGAGTCTATGGCATTGTACCTGTCTGAGGTCCCACCCCTCCTCAAACCTCACCCTCTCCAGGCTCCACCCCTCTGTCTTGAGCTGCAAGCAGATCCCAAGGAGGTTGTGGAAACTGAACAGGCGCCTGGAGACAGTTTTGGAATGAATGAAGGCTAACAAGCTGAAACTTAATCCTGACATAATGGAGGTGAATGAAGGTCTTACCCAGAAAATAGGTTATCCTGTTCTGGATGGGTTTGCACTCCGCCTAAAAGAGTGGGTTCATAGCTTGGGGTTGCTCCTGGACACAGGTGGCAGCAGCAGTGACCAGGGGTGCTTTTTACCAGCTTTGGCTGGCGAGTCAGCTGTGGTCCCTCCTAGGCCGAAATGACCTTGCCAACAATGTTCCCTCTAAGCTGTGGAGTCTTATGAGCAAAAATTCTACTTTGTGAACTACTGCCATTAAAGTTGTGAGTGAGCAATTTGGCTGCCAGATAAATTAGTTTGCTCTGGAGCCATCCTTCCTGAGCTAAGACAAAAATGTGTGAGCCAGAGGCTAAAAAACTGAGTTAGCTCACACTAACTCAGCTTAGAGGGAACACTGCTTGCCACTGTGGTGCATGCCCTGGTAACATCTAGGTTAGATTTACTGCAATGCACTCCACACAGGGCTGCCCTTGAAGGGTATCTTGACGCTACAGTTGGTACAGAATGCTGTGGCCAGAGCACTAACTGCAGTAGGTCATAGGGACCATATAACTTCAGTCTTATTTCATCCACACTGGCATCCAATTTGCTTCCAAGCAATGTTCTCTCTAAGCTGTGGAGTCTTGTGAGCAAAAATTCAGCTTTGTGAGCTACTGGCATTAAAGTTGTGAGCAAGCGATTTGGCTACTGCATAAATTAGTTTGCTCTGGAGCCATCCTTCCTGAGCTGAGACAAAAAATTATGAGCTTATACCTTGTCCCCACCCCTCATCTTAGAGGGAACACTGCTTCCAAGCTCAAGTCAAGATGCTAGTATTGACATTTAAAGCCCTGCGTGGCCTGGGACCAACATAACTTGACCCCTTTCTCCCCTATGTCCCTACCTACCAACTCTGGTCATCTATGGAGGCCCTGCTCCAGTTGCCCCTGCCATCTGAGGCTAGATGGGTGGTGACCCAAGAAAGGGCTTTCTCAGTCATGGCACCAAAACATTGGAACTCTCTCCCCAGGGAGGTTCATCTCTCTCTCTCTCTCTCTATCAGTGTCTTCTGCCAGTGGGTGAAAACTTCTCTGTTTTGTTTGGCATACCCCCCAATAACAGTTATTGGCTATCATCCCTGATTCTAGTATTGTTTTTTTTTACATGTTTTAATTGAATTATTTTATATTTTTAATGTTGTACTTAATTGTTCTAATGCTTTATGTACATTGCCTTTAAATGGATTGAACAGATAAAGGACACTGGGATACAACTGAAACTGACAAGAGAATATGAGACCACAAGAGGGGGACCCGCGATACTCGCGGGGGGGGGGGGGGAAGCAGCAGGAGTAGGGGAGTAAGTCGCCGCTGTTTCCCCCCCCCCCCCCCGAAGCGCCCCCGCCCCCTGAGGCAAGGGGGATTTAAACATCCCCCCGAATTTTTTTCCAACTTTTTTTATTTTTGTGCACACGTGGGGACTGGCCCACGTGTGCACAAACCTGCCCCGGCCCCTCAGCTGCCCCCGGAGCGCTGATTTAGCGATCCGCACTCCGGGGGCAACTTCACTATTAGATATATAGATAAAACCTCAGAATAGGCAACAGTTAACACACTAGGTACTTAGATTATTCTTGCATTAGAAAAACTAGAAGGCTAAAGATACCGACCTGAGAACTAAGCTGTTCAGAAGACAGTTTGAATGTGGTAGTGATTTTTTTTGCCAGCACTTTGGCTTCATTGAACCCAAAGGAATACAGAGAAATCTCAGCAATCATAGAGTAATCTGGAACCATCATAGCCACAGGACGAAAAAGAGCCTGGAACACAAGATGTCATGAACATTTATGCTTAGTGAGTCTTAGGCCCAGATTGGAGGAAATTTAAAATCAATCTGCAAAAAAGAAGCAATCGACACTATCAGCACATTTGAACATTGTAGACAGGGGCTTGGATCCCTGAGAGTCTTTCTGCAGATGGAGACAGAACATGATTTTCCTCCTTCCTTTCTTCACCTTCTTCCTCTCATGGCAAGAATATAGAGAGCCATTGTGGTGTAGTGGTTAAGAGCAGCAGACTCTAATCTGGAGAACCAGGTTTGATTCCCCACTCTTCCATGTCCAGCCAGCTGGGTGACCTTGGGTCAGTCACAGTTCTTTCAGAGCTCTGTCAGCCCCACCTACCTCACAAGGTGTCTGCTGTGGGGAGAGGAAGGGAAGGCAATTGTAAGCCACTCTGAGACTCTTTTGGGTAGTGAAAAGTGGGGTATAAAAACCAACTCTTCTTCTTCTAATATCAAAAAGATGGCAGAGGGGAAAAGCCGACAAGAGTTGGAGAGCTTCCAGTTTGGGACAACTCAGCCCAAAGAGCTGATGGCATAAAAAGTCACTGTAATATTGATAGGAGCATAATAGAACTTGGAAATGAGGGTAGAATGGTGAATGAGGGCCAAAGATCTTTCATGAAATGTAGTTTGTTCTTGAATGCAATACCTCACCATGTTCAAAATCATTACCTTTAAGTTATCAGGTAATTCAGTGCGTCCTGCATAGCCAGGGTTCATTGTGATGAAGACTGCACAAGATGGGACCAGTGGAATCTCAACTCCTTCAAACATGAAGCGATCCACCTAGTTCATAAAACAGAATGGCTACTTGTCATTGAATAAGTTGAAAGCATCTTTGGTTCTCATGGGAACAGAAGCCCTTTTTAAATGAGAAACTAACCCAATAAATCCATATAATTGGTCTTACTGCATTGATCTAAAGGTGTAGTTTGCATCTCTGAGAAGAATCCCTTGGAATCCATTTTGACATGCAACAATGTTCCTCCTCCCATTTATATATCTAATTCTCAATGTGACCAAATCTGTGGGTACTTCAATAGAGAGATTGGAATCATGAACAAACAAGACAGACCATTCTACAGACCTGAGAAAAGCCCAGGTTTTCTAGAAAAATCTGTTATTAAAAAACAAAAAACAAAAAACCAACCCATTGGGGGGTTAAACCCCACCCAAAATAATAGAAGTAGTACCTGCAGCTTTTTTAAAAAAATGTCCTTAGTGGCTGTTGCTAGGCAACCACACACTATTGCCAGCCTTTAAATGTTGGTGTCTGTCAGCAAAGGCAGAAGGCAGCACCCTTTCCAGGGCTGTTTTGGTGTTGCCATGTAACTCGCATGACTCACCCAGGACTGTCTGCTTGCAATTGTTCAACAGCAGCCACCCCAGAAAAGCCAGCACAGGATAGTAGTTCCAAGTTTCAAACTAGGATCTGAGAGACTGAGGTTCAAGTCTCCACTCTGCTATGGAAGCTCATGGGTTGATCTTGGGCCAGTCACACATTCACAGCCTAAGCTACCTCAAGGGTTGTTGTAAGGATAAAATGGAGGAAAGCAGAATGATGTATGTATGCTTTGGGTCCCTGTAGGGGGAAAACGTGGCATATAAATGAAGTAAATAATAATAAATATAGCTGAAGATGGGGGGGGGGGCTACATAAAAGGTTAGTTGGTGGATGGGAAGGAGAGAAAAAAGCAGGTAAAGCTGAGGATATGGAGGTTGCCAGGAGAAGGCAAAAGAGGAAATAGTGCAGGGAAGGGGATACTGGGGAAAATGAGGTACTATCTGCAAGTTCTGGCAGTTCCCCAGTGCACCACCAGGCCTTGTCTGGTCCAGTGGCTAGCACTACATAACTAGGCCACAGTTTTCCCAGATGGACGTTGCCAGGGGAATTGAAGGGGAGGAAGCTAAAGACAGGGGGTGTCATGAACCAAGCAGCTGCTTCCTCCTCTTCCTCAGAAGTTTTGGGCCCCACACCAGTGGAATACCCACCTGAGCAGCTGGGTTGAGAAGCAGACCCAATGGAGGAAGCATCAGGAAACAAGAACACTTCCAAGTCATGGCCAGGCTGCCCTTTCTGGCAGGAGAAGAAAGAGACCACAAAAAGTCTACAGCCTCAGTTGCCACCAATTTCTCCTGAACCAGCAGAGCATAGAAGGAGGAGAGATCACTTCATAGCTCTGGAGAGAAGATGAAGCGCCTGCCTGATCACCCAGCAGTGATCAGGGCTAATTCCTGGAGCAGAGTCTTTACAGGACCAGGATTGACAGGCTGAAAGGGAAGCAGTAAAGACCTGCATAGGGGTGTGCAGGGAAAAAAAAAAACAGGTTGCTTACCAGTAACTGGTGATCTTCAAGTGGTCATCTGTGCCTTCACACCAATGGGATCCAGTGCGCCTGCACTGGATCTGCCGGTGCTGTAGCAAGCTCTTTTAATGGATTTTCGCGCCCAGCCCCTCCGGGCATGCGCAGGAGCCCCACTGCGCATGCCCAGAGGCACGGGCGCGGACATCCCGCCAGTTCCTACAAACCGCCGCATATCAACTCCTAATAAAACAAGTAGAAGAAGACAGCAGCGAGGCAGGAGGGCGGGTGGTGTGAATGCACAGATGACCACTCGAAGATCACCAGTTACTGGTAAGCAACCTGTTTATCTTCTTCTTGGTCTCTGTGTTTCACACCAATGGGAGATTAGCGAGCAGTAGCCTACCTGGAGGTGGGTGCTGTCAGGTGTTTACTGCTTAGCCGATGATAAAACCTGACGTCCCATATTGTCACCGGTGGTTTTGCGGACATCTAGGGCGTAGTGTCTGATGAAGGTATTAGGCGTGGCCCAGGTTGTGGCTTTGCAAATGTCTTGCAGCTGGACTTCCTTCAGAAATGCAGTGGATGTCGCGACAGCCCTGGTGGAATGCGCCCGCACCGGGCCTGGCAACGGCTGTTTCGCCAGTAGGTAGCATAGTTGTATTAGACCTACGATCCACTTGGATAGCCGTTGGGCTGTGATTGGAGTGCCCACACGAGGTGTAGCATATGTGACAAAAAGCTGTGACGTTTGTCTGGTGGAGCGCGTCCTATCTAGATAAAAAAGGAGGGCTCGCTTCACATCCAAACTATGCATTAGCCTGTCTTCCTGCAATTTCGGATCAGGATAGAAATCAGGGAGGAAAACTTCAGACTGCAAATGGAATTCAGAAACCACCTTGGGTAAAAAAGAGATGTCTGGCACCAGACGGACCCCATCCGGGAGGAAGGATAGATAAGGTGAGTCGTGTCTGAAAGCCAGGAGTTCACCCACTCGCCTGGCCGAGGTAATGGCAATGCGGAATGCTGTCTTCCACGCCAGGAGCTTCAATTGACAGATTGCGAGTGGTTCGAAGGGCCGTCTTGTCAACTGGCGCAAAACCAAGGTCCCATAAAGTGATTGGAGCTTTGATTGGAGGGTATAAACGTAGTAAACCTTTTAGGAAACGTTTGGTAACCGGATGCGAAGACAGAGTGCACCCATCTATATGAACACGAAACGCCAATAATGCGGCCAAATAAACTTTCAACGAGGAGTGGGTAAGTCCTGAGTCAGCTAGGTATAGGATAAAAGTAAAAACCTTATCGAGGCCAGCAGTCGTGGCTGTAAAGGTGTCAGTGTCCAAAAAGGAACAGAAGCATTTCCACTTGTAATCGTACGACTTACGTGTGGACGCTTTCCGAGAGTTCATGAGAACCTCAATCATACGAGACGAGAACGCCGGGCCTGTATCCGCCACGCAGTCAGCTTTAGCTGTGGAAGATTGTGGTGGAGCACAGGCGACTGAGACAGCTGGAGCAATTCTGGAAACGGTGGGAATTGGTGATACATTCCGGCCGACAGTTCCAGGACCGTGGAGAACCACAGCTGCCTTGGCCACCAAGGCGCTATTAGGATGACGTCTGCGTTTTCCTCGAGAACCTTCCTGACAACTCTGAGGAGTAGTGGCAGGGGGGGAACATGTAGAGGAGTGAAGTGGACCATGGGTAAAGGAGGCCGTGCCCGAGCGATAGGGGGTTGCTGCCTCCTTGACTGCAGAAACGTTGACATTTGGCGTTGTCTCTGGTCGCAAAGATGTCCACTTGGGGAAGAGTGGAGACAGGTATGCGGGGTTTAGTCCCCATTCGTGCAGACTGAGTCCTGAACGGCTGAGTTGGTCCGCTTCCATGTTCAGATGTCCCGGAATGTGAACGGCGATGAGGAATATATCGTGGGCGATACAGAAGTCCCACAGGGCGATGGCGAGATTGCAGAGGCGCACCGATACTGTGCCTCCCTGCCTGTTGACGTATGACAGAGCAGTCGTGTTGTCTGTTAAGATAGTGACACATTTTCCGGTGAGTAATGGGTGGAAACTGGTAACAGCGTGTCGTATGGCCATCAGCTCTAGATAGTTGATGTGACGACGACCAGTACGGTCGTCCCACCTGTCTCCTATGGAGATGTCCATGGAGTGAGCTCCCCATCCCTGCAAGGAAGTGTCTGTCGCGACCGTAATCTCTGGAGACGGAGGGTGGAAGGGGGCCCCGTGAAGAAGATTGGACGGCAGGGTCCACCATTCCAAGGAATCCAGCACTACGGAAGGAGGGGACCGCACGACCTTGTGTGGGTTCATCGTCAAGTCGTATTTGCGGAGGAACCACAGTTGCAGTGGGCGCGTCCTGAGCTTCGCAAAGACCAGGACTGCCATTGTGGATGCCATAAGACCAAGCAGCCGCTGGACCTGGAAGGCCGTAGCTGACAGTTGGGTATGCACCAGGTTGGCCAGATTGATGATATCTGTGGCCCTGTCCTGAGGTAGGTACGCCATGCATGAGGTGGAATCCAGGATGGCGCCGATGTATTGAATCCGCTGCAGTGGACGCAATTGGGACTTTGGATGATTGCCCATGAGACCAAGCGTGGCCAGAAGGGACAGAGCTTCTTCGACATTGGCGAGCAGTACCTGTCGTGATGA
>NW_015163147.1:153484-155185 GCF_001447785.1 Gekko japonicus
GATACATATGGTCTAATTTCCTAGGAGAGACAGGGGCGGACGACGGTTTTTGCCAAGGGGTTTTTGCAGCTTGTAGTAAGACGGATGACATGGGAAGTTCGACGACTGAGGATGTGTCCAGTTGGACAATATCATATAAGGAATCTGTAGATTGTGGATCCTTCTGGACAATTGACAATCCCAACGCATGGGCCATTCATTTTATGAGGTCGGTGTATGTAGACAAGTTATCCGACGGGGATATTGGAAGATTTTGGAAAACTTCGGTATTAGGGGACGAGTTGTCTGGCGACGTTGGGGCCTCGGAAGGTTCGGTATCGGAATCAGACTCAGAGGGCTCTGAAGAATCAGGTTCATCTGCCGGGGCAGGTTGATGAGGGGTTGGTGCAGGCGGCTGGATTGGTGCAGCCGGTGTGTGCTCCAGATGTTTCCTAGGGGTAGGAAGAGGTTGGACGGTAGATGTTCCCGACGGTGGAACATTGTCCAGTTGGGGAGGACGAGAGACCGTAGCGGATGGTCTAGATCGCCTCAGAGAATGAGACCTGTGGGAAGATCGACAGGAGTATCTGTCCCAGTCAGTGTAACCCGCAGGGTTGAGCCAAGGCATAGGAGGATGGTAAGGACCATACAGGTAACGGAATTGCCTCTCATCCCAAGACATCGGAGGTGGCATATACGACCTCGGGGAACGACTCCTCGACCTCGGACGTCGCGGGGAGAAAGTTGAAGGAAGAACATACGTGCCTCTTCTACAATCAAAGGCGTCGATATCGACAGACTCAGGCAATAAACAGGGAGGCGGACGCTCCACACTGGATCTTGAGCGTCGATGCCGACAGCCGACGGTGTCGGGCAGCTCTGAGACGAACGAAGCCGACGAGCTCGTTGGACCAGGGGAAAACTCCGCACCCATCTGGTGACTTATGAGATCCGTTTGGTCGATATCGGACAAGACTGTCTCCACCGGATGGTCTGGAGAATCTAGCACAAGTACCGAAGCCTGAGACACGACCTGGTTCACCGGTATCGAGTCATTCGGTGTCGAACCAGTCGGTATCGAAATAGTCGACGGTGGCGGGAGAGCGGGGACTGCTGGCACAGAGCCCAAGTCCTTCTTAGCATGCTTCACAGCCTTAACCACCGTATGCGTCTCCACCGCAGGCTTGGCCTTCTTGGCCTTCTTAGCAGGGGTAGATCCTGTGGAAGGAACGTTTGGTACCTTAGATTTCGACTTCGATCTGTCGGTATCGGAAACGGATTTGGCCTTCGACATTGATTGTTTTGGCACCGATGTGTTGGTAGCGGAGGACATAGCCGTAGACGAAGCGACCGGCAGATCCGCCATAGGTTGGAGAGCTTTTTCCAGGAGGAAAACCTTTAAGCGCGCTGCTCTATTTTTCCTGGTTTGATTCGAAAATTGAGCACAGTGTTCGCAGGAGTCTGGATTGTGGGTTTCACCCAGGCAAAAAATACAGTACTTGTGACCGTCCAGAGGAGCCAATTTACTACCGCAGCTTTGGCAGCGATTAAAAAATCCCCACTTCTTCGTTTTCTTAGTCTTTTTCTCCATAGACTGAGAGATGTTGAAAAGTCTAAATGGCAAGAGGGGGGGGGCAATGGCCCGAAGGCCTGAGGTAAATTTACCTCAGACGCCGAAAAAAAATTCTCCTTTTTTAAAAAAAAAAAAACGACAAGAGGAAC
>NW_015163147.1:155698-159343 GCF_001447785.1 Gekko japonicus
TGACACTGTCTAACCATCTCATCCTTTGCCGTCCCCGTCTTCTTTGACCTTCAATCTTTCCCAGCATCAGGGTCTTCTCCAGTGAGTGCTCCCTTCTCATTTGGTGGCCAAAGTATTTGAGCTTCAGTTTCATTATCTGGCCTTCCAGGGAACAGTCAGGGTTGATTTCTTTGAGGATTGACTGATTTGTTCTTCTTGCAGTCCAAGGGACTCTCAAGAGTCTTCTCCAGCACCATAGTTCAAAAGAATCTATTCTTCTGCGCTCGGCCTTCCTTATAGTCCAACTCTCGCAGCCATACATGACTACTGGGAATACCATTGCTTGGACCATGCGTATTTTTGTTGGCAGGGTGATGTCTCTACTTTTTATCATGCTGTTTAGGTTCGCCATCGCTTTCCTCCCAAGGAGCAGGCGTCTTTTAATTTCATGGCTGCAGTCACAGTCTGCGGTGATCTGGGATCCCAGGAACGTGAAGTCTGTCACTACTTCCACAGCTTCCCCTTCTATTTGCCAAGGAGTGATGGGGCCGGATGCCATGATCTTAGTTTTTTTGATGTTGAGCTTCAAGCCCACTTTTGCGCTCTCCTCTTTTACTCTGAGCAAGAGGCTCTTTAGATCCTCTTCACTTTCAGCCATTAGAGTGGTATCATCTGCATATCTGAGGTTGTTGATCTTTTCCCCAGCAATCTTAATTCCCGCTTGTGATTCATCCAGGCCAGCATTTCGCATGATGTACTCTGCATATATATTAAATAAGCAAGGTGACAATATACATCCTTGTCGTACTCCTTTTCCTATGCTGAACCAATCAGTTGTTCCGTATCCGGTTCTAACTGTCGCTTCTTGGCCCTTATACAGGTTTCTCAAGAGACATGTGAGGTGGTCTGGTACTCCCATCTCTTTAAGGACCTGCCATAGTTTGTTGTGATCCACACAGTCAAAGGCTTTAGCATAGTCAATGAAGCAGAAGTAGATGTTTTTCTGGTACTCTCTTGCTTTCTCCATAATCCAACGAATGTTGGCAATTTGATCTCTCGTTCCTCTACCTCTTCTAAACCCAGCTTGTACTTCTGGCAGTTCTCTATCCACGTACTGTTGAAGCCTAGCTTGTAGGATCTTGAGCATGACCTTGCTAGCGTGTGATATGAGTGCAATTGTGCGATAGTTTGAACATTCCTTGGCATTGCCCTTCTTTGGGATTGGAATGTATACTGACCTTTTCCAATCCTGTGGCCACTGTTGCGTTATCCAAATTTGCTGGCAAATGGAGTGCAGAACTTTAACAGCATCATCTTCTAAGACTTTGAATAGCTCAACTGGAATACCATCACCTCCACTAGCTTTGTTGTTAGCAATGCTTTCTAAGGCCCATTTAACTTCACATTCCAGGATGTCTGGCTCAAGGTCAGTGATTATACCGTCGTGTTTGTCAAGGACATTGAGGTCTTTCTTGTATAGTTCTTCTGTGTATTCTTGCCATCTTTTCCTAATCTCTTCTGCTTCTGTTAGGTCCCTACTGTTTTTGTCCTTTATCATGGCCATCTTTGCATGGAACGCTCCCTTGATTTCTCCAATTTTCTTGAAGAGATCTCTAGTCCTTCCCATTCTATTATTTTCCTCTATTACTTTGCACTGTTCATTCAGGAAGGCCTCCTTATCTCTCCTTGCTGTTCTCTGGGGTTATTGTAGTCAATGCTAAAAATCTTCTAACAAGTATTTAGGGGGCTGGGAGGGAAGGGGTTTGAGATAGAGGAATTAAATTTGTACTGTAGCTTGTGGAGCCTCTCCCCAAAAGAACCCCCAAGTTTGGAAAAGATTGGACTAGGGGTCCGATTCTAGGGGCATCCAAAGAGGGTGCCCACAATCCTCCATTGTTTCCTATGGAAGGGGGAAAAGGCAGGCAGCAGTGTCTCTCCAAGAATCTCTGCACTAGAAAGTAAGTGAGGTATGGTGGTGTGAGGGGGCATATTTACAAGGCCAGCAGCAGAACCAGTGCAATGTGCCCACCAGAACCAGTGCCACTGTGGCAGTCAGTGTCCAAACCCAACAGGACTCAGGTCAAATCTGAGAATCTCTGGGGGCATGTTTGCAAAGCCAGCAGCAGAATTAGTGCAATCTGCCCACCAGAACCAGTGCCACTGTGGGAGTCAGTGTTCAAACCCAACAGGATTTAGGTCATTCTGAGGATCTCTACAGTACAAAAGGGCGGGAAAGAGATAAAAACAGCAGGAAAAAGAAGGCAAGTGGAGCCCTTTAAAGTTTAAAGCCTCCCAGAGCCTGTATTCGGCAATGCCAAAAAAAGCTGGAAAAAACTGAATATTTTCAGAGAGTTTTGGCATTCAGCATTTGGCAGCCGAGTCAGATCAGGGAATCTGATTCAGGTTGCCAAATACCAAAAAAATGCCCCAAAGGCATTTTTTTTTTGGGTTTTTTTTTTTAGGTTCGGCTTTACCAAATGCATACCCCTAGACCTGTACCTGCCAGACGATAAACACAGCAGTAAGAAGCAACACCTGGGCCTTGGGGAGGAGTCAACAAAAGGAGGCAGATAAAAGGGACAAACCAAGCAAGGTTTGCTATGGAGGCAACATTGCACACCACACCCCTCTGTGAGCTGCTTAGTGAACAGAGCTCTACCCTTACTTGCTGCTTTACACTATGTCTTTGTTAACCTTGCTTGCTTCCACAACTTGAGACCCAGACTTTGTATCTTGCACTGGTTCCCATGCCCTGGATCCTCCTTCCCCTGACCCCTGGACTGGACCTTTGGATCTCTGACTCTGGATTGGTTTGTAGACCTTGCTCCTGCATCTTGCTTACTTATTGTCATTGTATTCTGTATCCCGATAACCCTAAGTAGAGTAACAGTGCCAGGCTTTGCTCCAAATGTGACACAGGAGTAGACATAGGTAGGTTGGCTGGTCAGAGGGAAGGAGAGAAGGAACCAGGAGAAGGTGGAGAAACTATTGGGGCTTTCAAGGAAGAGAAAGAGGAAATAGTGGTGTAGGGAGAAAGGAGATACCCCCCCCTGCAGGTCCCCTGCTTGTATTTTATAATTATGGAGACCAGGGGTCATTTCATAGAAAAAGAGCTGCAGGAGTTCATTAGCATACCTAATGAGCTCTTAGCATAATAGCTCACTAGCATATGCCATGCCCCCTGATATCACCGGAAGTGATGTCAGAAGGAGAAGCAAAAAGGGGGGAGGCATCTTCAAAAGCCTCCCCTTCACTTCCTCAGCTGTGGTGCAATTCCAGAGAGAAGGGGTTAAAACTTTAAACCCCTTCTCTCTTTGCTTCCCCCCCCCCCGACTGCCTTGGCAGGCCGGCTGGCAAAGGGGAGGCTTTTGAAGATCCCTCCCCCCTTTTGCTTCTCCAGCCGGCCTGCCAAGGTGGGCGGGGGAAGCGAAGAGAGAAGGGTTTTCAAGTTTAAACCCCTTCTCTCTGCAGATCTCTCCATTCTATTCTATGGCCCAAAGAGTAGAATGGAGAGATCGTGCCGCTGCTTCCCCCCCCCCCCCACTCACCTTGGCAGGCTGGCTGGGAAAGGGGGAGGCTTTTGAAGACACCCTCCCCTGTTTTTTGCTTCCCCAGCTGGCCTGCCAAGGCGGGGGGGGGGGGGGGAAAGGGGGTTAAAGTTTAAAA
>NW_015163147.1:159408-183599 GCF_001447785.1 Gekko japonicus
GCTCCCCCGGCGGCCGGGCGAAGGAGGGGGGGGGGGGGGAAGCGAGGCGGCGGGGCGATCTCTCCATTCTATTCTATGGCACATAGAACAGGATGGAGAGATCGTGCCGCTGCTTCCCCCCCCTGCTCACCTTGGCAGACTGGCTGGGAAAGGGGAGGCTTTTCAAGATCCCCCCCCCCTTTTTGGTTATCCAGCTGGCCTGCCAAGGCGGTGGGCTCTGTATCCTTATATGCTGCTGAGGTGGCCCCCGTATGACAGCCAATGTGACGTAGCAGTCAGGGCTTCAGAGCACAGGAGAGGCTGCAGGTGTGTGGGGGGTGGAAAGCTGAAGAGTGAGGGGAAAATAAAGGTAGGTTGATGATTGGCTGGGAAGGAGATAGGGTTGCCAACTCCAGGGTGAAAATTCCTGGAGATGTGAGGGATGGAGCCTGGAGAGGGTGAGGTTTCAGGAGGCGTGGGACCTCAGACAGGTACAAAGACATAAACTCCACTCTCCAAACCAACCATTCCCTTCCGGGGAACCATCTTTGGCAATCTCCAGGTGAGGGCTGGAGGTCATTCAAAATTACAGCTGTTCTTTAGGTTGCAGAGATCAGTTCCTCTGGAGAAAATGGTGGACTCAGCGTCATTATACCCTGCTGAGGTCGCCACAGCAAATTGACACTGAGTGTCCAAGGCCGAGGCACCCGCCCAGAGCCTCTTTCTAGAGGCCGTTGTATTTATTTCCACAACAAGCCTTTTTCCTAGTAGAATATAATGGAGAGATCGTGCCACTATTGCGGCGCAGCTTTAGGCAGAAAGAGTTTGGGGGCAGGGAGCTGGGGGCAAGGCTTGCCGCCACCGCCATTTGTGCCCGCTCCTGGGCTCCCAGAGCGGTGCTCTGGCCCGCTCCAGCCCCAAATGACCCCTGATGGAGACTATATCTCTACCTACAAACATCATGTCATCATTTTCATGTTTTGAGCAAATTTGTAACAGAATGACTATGTGATAGGTCAGGTATAAAAAAAGTTTTATCTTTTTATATATAGGTACCAGTTTCAGAGAATGTATACAGAAATGCCGAGGAAATCTGATGATGAAATGAATTCAATCAATCTAAAGTCATTATCAGTTCTTGAGAGAGAATGAACCAAGGGTCTTTGCCAAATGTTACCAGACTCCACACATGGATTCAGAAAAACAGCCTGGCCTTCTTGCATATATTATGGATTTTGCCACTTATATCACTGATGCCAACATAGAAACATTTCTTGCATTGGGATGCAATAACTTTGGCAAAAATTAAGCAGTACCAGGATCACTGTGTTCATTAATTAACTACTTCAGCAATATTTTATTTGGAATTCTGTCACAACCCTGGAAACAGAGATAGAAAATCAGGTACTGTACATGCCTTTGCATTACTTTCAGTATCTGGACAATTGTTCTTGGTTGGCCACTGCAACCAGGATCCCAAGTAAAGGTAAAGTAAGAAGGCCACAATCTCATCAGTAAGCACTTTATTTATTTATTTTATTCAATTTATACCCCGCCCTTCCTACCAAAGCAGGCTCAGGGCGACTCAGGTCTATGTGACAGCCACTTAAAGGGGGATAAAAAGGAGCAAGAAGCCCCTTCCTTTCACTCTACTGCCATACCCTGAAAATATAAACTTACCCTTTGCTGCTGCGCCTTCTGAATCGTTGTGATCTGTTGGGCTACCACAGACAACACTTCAATGTCAATGCGGTTGAACTCATCAAAGCAAGCCCATGCTCCTGAGCTGAGCATATAAAAGAAGGGCAATGTCACGAATCCACAGAGGTAGAATTTTTTATTTACAAGCAATTCCATCAGTCTTAAAAGTTATGGGATATTAGAGAGGGAAGAGAGGAAATGAGTATTATAGTAATATCTTCTGATCTGCTAGGTGTGCGAATGTGTAGATGCCATATTTTAAAAGGCAGCTCTATCACCAGGGTCATATTAAACACAATATGCCTCATACATCTTTTTATTTTTTTGTCCACAGTTCTATTGGTGTGGGTTGTAAAGCTCAATCAGCTGAAGTCCCAACTGTCTTCAAGGGCTCACACATAGAATACGTTAGACTAGTCACTAGTATGATCAAGAAGCTGTTACAGCATACAGGACAGCAACCTGCTCTTTTGCCTCCAGAAAAGACTGCGGCAGGTAATTGAATGAGCAGAAAAAGCATGCTCTTTGGATGTGAACCAGCATTGCTGGATCCATAAGTCTGGCCCCTAAAGAGAAGGGAATATTATTAAGAATAAGTATATTTGAATAGGCAGATGCGCCCATCATAAGATGCTCTATCTTGCTTGGACTGGGCTTGGTTTATTCACTCTCACCCAGTTTGTCACTGATAATCAGGCAGCCATTCATGGAGAAACTTGTTCCACCTGATGAAGTAAAGGAGCAACGAAGCTGGGTACCATCAGCATAGTGAAGACCCCACATGCCAAACCTTCACACCCTACCATATTAATGTGTGTGTGTTAAGTGCCATCAAGTTGCTTCCAACCTGTGGCAACCCTATGAATTCATGACCTCCAAAACATCCTGTCATTAATACAGTCTTGCAAACTGAAGGCCACAGCTTCCTGTACTGAGCCAGTCCATCTCACAGTGGGTCTTTTCCTGCTGCCTTAAACTTTTCCTAGCATTACTGTCTTTTCCAGTGACTCGTCTTCTCTTAATGTGACCAAAGGACTAAAGGCTCAGTTAAGTCATTTTAGCTTCTAGGGAGAATTCCAGCTTGATTTGATCTAGAACCCACTTAACAAGTAATAAGTAGCACCATTAATAAGTAGCATCATATTTTTATACCTGGCTAGTCCTTTCAGGAATTTTCCCATTGCCATGAAGTCAAGCTGATCAGAGCAATTAAACACTACAGTCTGGATAGCTAAAGCTTTGCCCAGATCCTTAGTTGTTTCTGTTTTGCCTGTTCCAGCTGGTCCCGCAGGGGCACCTCCAAATTTCAAGTGCAAAGCTCCAGTAAGTGTCAGGTAGCATCTATCACAAAGAATAAGAGAATCAACCCATTTTCTGACTGGAAGGGATCCTTAAGTTTTCTAGTCAAATAACCCACACTACAAAATTTACAAAGTGTCAAATAAGAAGATCATACAGATTCCATTTAAAGAGCACCATAGACTAAGAAGATTGTATCTGCAGAAGAGAATCACATTTAGCAAAACAATGCTGCAAGAAAAAAAGTTTAAAAGCATTCACTAGCCAGCCTGATCTAAACATTCCAACCTCCCAGTTTACGATCAGTTAGACCTATAACATGCCAGCAAGTTAGAGCTAAAACATGCATCTGATAAGGCCCCTGAGAACAATTATCCTATAATTTCAGAACCCCATTTTATATCCTTCTTGCTCTCTTCTGCAAAAGCACCAATAATCAATACTGATGCTCATCACCAGGCGTAAGAATTTTATATGCAAAAGTAGGCCCTATGGAATTATTCCAGACAATGAAGATTCATCATTCAATATTAGTCACAGAGGATCACTTGCTTAAATTGCTTCTGCAAATTACTGCAAAATTGTATGGCCATATCCTTATTCAATCTGGAGAAGATTCATTCCATATTCCATATAGATGCATGACTAATACATTGTCCTTAATAAAGACAAATATAGAAGTACTGGCTTACACATCTTTACTAAAGATAAATATTTTCCAAAAAGAAGCTTGTGTTTCTCCAGGACACATGATGCTGGATCTCAGAACTGTGCACAGAGCAGAGCTTGCAAAATGGAACTTTTCTGGCTCTTCTTTCCTCCTGAAGCCCCCTCTACCTCTCCCCCAAGCCACAAGAGTTGGGGACCCCTCAGAAACGATGGTATGTGCAAACATGACAATTTTGAGAGTCCTACAGATATCATACTATGAGTCAAGCAGACTTGCATCGAATAGTTCTTGTCCCACAAACAGTTCCACTACTGCACATGCATAGCTAATGCTCTCCTATCCAGACTCTGTGCTTGACACCGTCTCTGTCTTCCTACTGGTTTATTATTAACCAGTCTGGTTTATAATAGCTTCTAGGTCCACTCTTGGACCTTGCCTGAGCAATCAGAGGTCTTGCTATCTGACTGCCTATCTTTGTGCATTCCTGTAAATGTCTCTCTCCAGCTGCACCTGCCCCCTGCACCGACCACCATTAACCATGGTTTACTTGTTTACGTGGTTGGACTAAACTTACAATACAAACCAATGTTCTGACAACTTCCTCAACAAGACATAGAATACCTGAGCTACTGCTACTAGCATGTTCCAAAATTTTTTTCCTGGATCCTATCAGAGCTCTCCACATCCTCTGTTCATGACAATACAGACCATGGTTTACTTGCTTATAGATCTAGCAAAGATGGTAGTGTTTATCCTTTAATTCTTCTTTCAAAGAAAGATCTATTTATAAAGGACTACAGAGATATGTGGCTGTTATTCTAAGTATAATAAGGTTTTATACCTGTCAGTGAGAGGGGTGATTACCAGGCGCCCACTGTTGCCCAAATATTCGTAGCCATATATAAATTCAGCATTCACTGCCCTGATGTACAAATCGTCTCTTGTCCAATAGTATCTAATAATAAATTAAAAAATCAAACACAAATTGTACACAGGAGAAAAACCGTAACAGCTAATAAAGACATCAAAATCTACAATATTTTACTGTACTACTGTCCCACTCATCTGGACCATATTTTATTAACTTTAAGCAATGTTTATTCTATGTTAAAGTTGCATAAGTCATTGGTACATGTGAACATTTCACAATTACATATACATCTTATTTATGCAGATCAGAACCGTAGTACAAAATGGATTCTACAAATCTTTCCCATGGCCAGAGAAAAAACGAAACTAATGACCTCAGCAATTGATGTATAACTCTGTGGAAGAAAGACAACTTGTTAGCCTGGAACTATGGCTTTTCTAAGTACAATGATATAATCAGAAACAGTTCAAAGTACATTGTGATGATGACAACCAGGGGTCATTTCGTAGAAAAATCGCTGCAGGAGCTCATTAGCATAATAGCTCATTAGCATATGCCATGCCCCCTGACATCACCGGAAGTGATGTCAGAAGGGGAAGCAGGGGGGGCATCTTCAAAAGCCTCCCCTACCCTTCCCACTTTAAACCCCTTCTCTCTTCGCTTCTCTGCCCGCAGCCCAGCTGGGGAAGGGGAGGCTTTTGAAGATCCTTTTTGCTTCCCCAGTTGGCCTGCCAAGGCGGGCTGGGAGGGGGAAGTGAAGAGAGAAGGGGTTTAAACTGATTTTCTCTCTCAAACAGAAAAACACAAATCACAAAGCATTTTGAAAAATCCTGTTAATTGTGATGTTGAAATTTAAGTCTCTTTAATGTTTCCATTTCAGGCATATCAGAATCTCATTTTGCGTACCTTTTCTTTAGCAAATTTTGTCACCAGTTACTCCAGTTTAATCATTGGGTTTAGACTGGGGTAACTCTGAATGAGATTGCACTGTGAATCTCAAATGATGTGCTTTTCAAGCTAGGTTGTTGCCTGCCTGAAACCTCAGGATGGAGTGGGTTAGCAATGGTAAAAACAATAGCCTACTGAAAACATGAAACATTAAAATGGTATCTGGAATTAAAGTTACCCCATGCATGCATAATTCTGGTCATTAAACACCACTGGCCTCCTTTAAAAGGAGCTAGGGCTGAAAGTTGCTCCTAAACCACTCCTTACTTCTCATGTAGATGGCTAACCTGTGGTTATTTGATGGTGAGGGGGGATGCACATTGCACATGTTCAGAGACACTCTTGACAGTCCAGCAATGATCTCAACATTCAACAGTGGCTGAGCTATGATGCACCTTAGTAGCTGTATAACTAGGAAAATCCCAACAGGTACATAAGTACCTTGCTTGAGGGAGGGAGGAGAAGCCGAGGAGGAAGGGAGGGAAGGAAACAAAGGCCCATCGTGGCACCCCCGTGTGCACAATGAAGCCCGACCACCTAGCCACCCAGGAAGGATGAAGCCCCTGGCTGGCACTCGGCTAGGTGGCCCCCGCCAGGCCCACACACTGCGCCCCCTTGCGCACATCCCACCTCGCGCACTCACTGGATGCGGCTGGACACCTTGCGGGGCGGCAACGGAGCGGAGCAGGGCTTTTGTACTGTCTAATAATCATATTAATAACAGATAAAAGGAAACCCCTCACCTGAGCTGGGAAATCCATTCAAAATCATTTTCACTCATAACATTCTCTTCAATGAGTTTAGCTGCCACATCCTTGGCATGGACTTCAATCACAATGAGAGCAGATAACACCCCCCGTTGCATCCGAGACAACTTCCCTCGCACAAGTGCTACTAGATCACTCAGCTGTGTAAGGAAAGCAAAACAAGCCAGACAATGCCCTGGAGAAAAGATCATGCCTGTCTCTTTACAGTGCTTTAGCTAGCAATGTATGAAACATGTAAGAAAACCAGTGTTCCTTAGGAGAGAAAAAACAACCACATACTTTGTTTAAATTTACTTCCAGAGGAAACCACAAGAAACATCATTGGACACTGCATATACCGTGTTTCCCCGAAAATAAGACACTGTCTTATATTTATTTTTTCTCAAGAAGACACACTAGGGCTTATACCACAAATGCATAGAAATCCTGCTAGGGCTTATTTTTGGGGTAGGTCTTATTTTTGGGGAAACAGGGTACTAAAACTTAGATTTCACATTTTTATTTATTGCACCAGGCAGTGGCGTGCCAAGTGCAGGGCAGTGGGAGCAGTCTGCCCCAGGTGCAGGAAATAAGGGGGTGCACTGTCATACCCCAGAACGTATTCCAGGCAAAAAGAACCTGGCAAGACAAAGATCTTGGGACTGTGGCACAGAGATGATTGGACTAAAAGCTCCCTCCCAATTCTATGCTTCCAAACTGCCTGGCAGGGTTTAGCAGGCAGCAGGGCTTTGAAAACATGGCCAGGAGGTGGCTGCAAGTTACTTTCAAGGTGTGGGAAGTGCGACTGTTTGGCTGCAGAGTGGTTCCGGGGGGCCGAAGCCAAGCTCTTCTCCCCCATTGGAACCATTATCAGGTCCAACTCTCAAGCTCTTGCCAGGGTGGGATTAGAAATGGGCTGGTCACAATGAATTGGAAAAGTGCCGCTCAGGAGAGCTTTTTATGGGAACCACAATATTAAGGTCACCGTTTCTCATTGTAAATCTTGCATTCCTCCTTCTCCCGCCCCTTGCTTGCTCACCATTTCATATTTGAAATAAACAGATCTTCTTGCTGGGAAACACACACACACATACACACACACACACAAGCAAACCTTGCTTCTGATCTGACCAATGCTGTACTTCTGTCTATTATATGTTACAAACAAACAAATATTCTGTTAGCACAACGCAAAGGCAGCCTTTTCTCTTCATCTGTAAGCCACTTCTGAGTAAATATGCTTAGGATTGGAGGTGTAATCCCCCAAAGAAATCTCCTTGTCCTTGTTTTTCTTCCTACATGTGGTGAAGTCTTCTTTCTCAAAAAAGAAGCTTGTAGCTCCATCCCATGCATGTTTTTTTCTCAGAAGTAAATCCCACTGAGTTCAGGAAGGCTCTTCCAAGTAACAATTTATAAGAGGGTGCCCTTAGAGGGCAGGAAGGGGAAGGAAGAGTTAAAGCAGTGGGTGGTGTTTCCCTCTTCCCTCCCTGCCCACTGTACTGAGAGACTTGATGATCTGTTCTGGATGCCAAATAGGCTAGGTATGCCACTAGCACCAGGTGTACCGAGTACATGGAGCCATAGTTTTAGGTAAGTTTTCCTATGTACATAATAAATTTATTGATAACAGCAAATCAAAATCTATTGTATTCTAGATGGGACAAAGTCGGGTAGGATGACAAAGGAACAAACAGTAGATACTTTGGTTATGCCAGGTCCCTATGTTTCCATGTTTAACATGAGTTGGCCAAATGTGCAACTTTCGTGTAGTCAGGACTATTTTTACTTCTAGTAGGGAATACTGAAAGCAGGTTTTCCTTGCATAAATAATTATTCTAAGCACAAATTAAACATTTTTACCTGAACACTTAGCTGTGCAAACAGCCTGGAGGACAAATCCCCAGCTTCCAGGGCCTCTGACACTTCTTTTGTCCAGAATGTTTGACATCCAGCAATGGTCACCTGGCCTGGCCAATCTAAGACCCATGTAGTCCGTGGTGTCTTTATTAAAAACAGATTATTTTAATAGTAAATACAATAGATTTTTTGCCTTAACATCACTGTGTCAAGATTCACCTCTAGACAATTCTATCTTAGATACCACTCTGTTTTCTGTATAATTGAGTTGCTTGTTTATCTCTCCACAATACTTTCAGATTGCAAAAAATTCACTTGGTGTGATATAGTACTTACAATGCAAATTATCACATTGTTGAAGCTTAACTGAGATACTCTCTTAGTTTTACAATCAATGTGCGAGGGAAGGACCAGAAGGACACACCAAGGGGAATCCTTGAAAGCTTTCCCTCAAGAGGGAAATTTCTTTAGCTGAGGCTCCCAATCCTGAATTTACTTATTTAAAAAATTTCTATGCCGCTTTTCCACCCAACTTGGGGCCCCTAAGGCAGTGAATATTAAACCATTTCAAACATTAAACATTGTTTAAACTAGAAATATACATAAAGTATTTAAGATGATTAAATGAAACATATAAAAACAAAAACACAAACAGGGAGGACAGCTAATAAAAGTTAGTAAAGGAACACCAAACAAAACAAGAAAGTCTGGACCTGCTGCCGGAAGACAATGATAGAGGGAGACAGACAAATCTCCCTAGGGAAGGGTTTCCAAAGATTCATTGTCGCAACTAAGGCCCTTTTGTGGGTTGAGACCTTTCTAACCTCAGATGGTGGGGGTGTTCAAGAACAGCCTCTGAAGATGACTTCTGAAGAAGTTGGGTAGATTCATACATTCATTCATATCTACAACTATCTTTCCAAAATGATGTAAGATTTAAAGGGTTTCAATTATGTAAGGTTTAAATAAATAAATACACCAGACTGGTAGCCAGGGGTCATTTGGAGCCGGAACATGCCAGAACAGCGTTCCGGCAGGCTCAAGACAAGGAGCGGGCACATATGGCAGCAGCGGCAAGCCCCGCCCCCAGCTCCTAGCAGGCTAGTGGGGGAAGCCAGTCTCAGCTCCAGTTTCACAGCAGGGTTAAGGGAGACGCCAGATGAGTCTGCGTCCATCTAGAATGAGAGCAGAGTCTCTTCCCCTTGTGTTTGTGCAGCAACCCACCTCAGCTCCCGGCCCGGCCCAAGCAGCCTGGGTCTGGCGGGTGATCCGGGGGAGGCGGCGCAGGAGGCGGGGTGAGGTGGCCAGAGCGCCCATCTGGAGCATTGTGGCAGGCAGGGTGGCGGCGGCACTCGGGGCACAATGGTGGGGCGGCTCAGCTTGCAGGAGGTGGCAGATTTGCCGGATGCCAAGTGGTGCAGCGAGCGGCCCCTCGACAGCCCTGACTCTGGCCTGCCATCCAGCCCCAGCCCCGCCAACTGGCTGCCTGCACCTGGCAGCGGCTCTGGGCGCAGACTCACTGTCAACGGGCTGCAGCAGGAGCCTGAGCCGGCCAGGGTGAATTGGGGTGCAGGAGCTGGCTGGTCCTCACTGGGAGGGAGGGTGCACTGGAGGGAAGCCGGCCGACCCTTCTGCTAGGAGCCTGGGGGTCTGTGGGCCCAGCATGGGGAGACTGGTGCCTCACCCACCCCAGGTGCCTCGCCTGGCTCTTGACTGTCCACTGAACAGGTGCAAAGCAGGCAGAGATTCCACAGGAGCAGCCTTTCACCAGAGTCCTGCTGGGGAATGCGCTGCCTCTGGGACCCTGATGCCAGGCTGAGTAATAACAGGAAGAAAAGTTCAGCACCTCTGCAGAGCTTCTAAGAGCTTTCCCCCATACAAACAGCCCTATATGGTAGGCCAGAATGACAGTTTTCCAGCGGGAGGTCAGACTGAGGGTGCTTGGCCTAAGGCTACCAAGTAAGTGGAATGGTGGTGGGATTTGAACCAAGGACTTGAACATTTTTACTGCTCAGTGGTGATGCGGTGCTGGCCCTCATCTTGAAATAGCTCCTTCCTTCTAGTAGCTTTTGTGTGTAACCTTGTCACCCTAAGGCACATGGTCCTCGCAGCCCCTCTGCTTCAGTGGGACACCCTTTCCCTAAAGAAGAGGAGATTCCTACGTACTCCTTTCTTCTTCTAAGTGTTCTGCAGGGTGGGGCTGTCAACTCTGTGTCCTTCCAAAAGGTCATCTTGTGAATGTGAACTTCTTTATTTAGGGTATTTTGTGCTCTCTCTTCAAAGTCCTGCTCAAGGTGGCGCATGATTTATTTGTACCCTGGCTTTCTCCCCAGTAGGGACCGAGACTTGCATCATTCTCCTCTCCCCCATTTTATCATCATGACAAAACTGTGAGGTAGGTTAGACTGAGAGTATGTGACTGGCCCATGGTCACCCAGCGAGCTGCCGTGGCAGTGTGAGGATTTGAACCTTTGTCTCCCAGATATGAGAACCTTTCTTAGCTTCCCCAGCCAGCCTGCCTTGGCAGGCCACCTGGGGAAGGGAAGGGGAGGCTTTCAAAGATGCCTCCCCAAAAAGTTTTTTGCTTCTCCAGCCAGCCTTCCAAGGCGGGCTGGCTGGGGAAGCTAAGAAAGGTTGGGGAGACATCTTTAAGAGCTTCCCATGTGCTTCCTCAACGAGTGCGCCTTGTCAGGCTGGCTGGGGAAGCAAGAGGTATTTAAAGATGCCTTCCCATCTTTTTTTTGGTTTCCCAGCTGGCCCATCTTGGCAGGCCGGTTGGGGAAGCAAAGCAAGATGGGGGAGGCATCTTTAAATGACTCCTTTTCTCCTGGAGAATGGAAGGGGGATGGCATATAAATGCCTCCCCCTTCCTCCCCCAGCCATGGCTCTGCTGCCTTCCCTTCCCCAGCCATCCTGCCTGGCAGGCTGGATGGGGAAGGGAATGGAGGTAGAGTGGGTCAGTTTCACTCACCTGTGCAGTGGAGCCTGAGCAGTGGGTTTTGCCTTCTAACACACTTCCGGTGATGCCAGGGGTGTGTGGCATATGCAAATAAGTTATGCTAATGAGTTATGCTAATGAGCTCCTGCACCTCTTTTTCTACGAAATGGCCCCTGCTGGTAGCTATATGAAAGGGTTTACAACAGAGTCCAAAGGAGTCACACGTGGCCTACCAACACATACAGCACAGCCTGTAGAGCCCCCTGTTTGGTAATTCATCAGGCATTGCTGGACTCCATGCCCCGCACTGCCTCAGCTCTGAGTAGGGGTTAGCTCAGCAGAGTCATGGCAGCTGGGTGACAATGAAACCTCACCACAAGAGATGGGTGTCAACCTCTTAGGCAAGCTGCCAAGAGCTACAGGTGCCTAGGATAGTTTTTTCCTTTAAAATATTAACAAAAAAGCAGGGAGCCATTTCAAATAATGAAAGCTCATGGCTCTCAGGGAGCAGGTTTGTTCCCTTGAGGCTAGGTTTGCCGACCTGGAGAAGCTAAAGGCAGAGAGAGAGAGAGATTTGGGGAAGGCACCTTCAGGGACTTACCAGAACAGTACCACTCCTGTGCTGACAGCTCTTCTGCTGTTGTGGAGAGTGAGAGTCTCAAGGTTGGAGGGCGTCAGTCTAAGGAGGAAGGATGTTCTCCCTGAGAAGGGGATCCTTCCTTGGGTAATGGACCAATATCTTCTTGTACCCCTGGGGGATACCCCTGCAGGGCTAGGGGGGAGGTGGGCTTCTAGTAGTGGGTGATTCAATCATTAGGAATACAGTGAGTGGGGTTTGTGACAGGTGTTTTGACCACATGGTGACTTGCCTGCCCGGTGTGAAGTCTGTGGACATCACGCACTGTCTCGATAGGTTGATAGAAAATGCTGGGGAGGAGTCAGGAGTCATGGTGCATGTTGGATAAATTGACTTCTATGTTAAAAGGGCAAATGGAAGACGACTTCGTTGGACTATGGACTCCATTTTATAATTGGATAAGAGAGAAATATAAAGATATGAACTTTCTAATATTATAAGATTAGGAAGACTTTATGAACTTTTTAACCTCGCAGTTTATCTGTGTATAACATGAAATGACAAGTAGAGGAAAGTTACATGCAGAAAATCATTACTTTTGTTCTTTCCCCTTCCCCTTTCCCCTTCCTCATCCTTGTGTACTTTAAAAACTTTATAAAAATTTATTCATGAGTAGCTGCAGGGTTACTCCCAAGCTATTTGCTGCAAGTACGACCTTGCAACAGATGCCTATAAAAGCCAGTCAAGGGAGTCTGCTCGGTGTAGAACAAGTCACCACCTGGTGGACTTTGTGACCACAGCTCCTGATTCTGCTCCACTCCAATGACCTTCAGACTGGCTTTGGACTTGGATATTGGACCTGCGTGCTCTTGTACATGACCTTGGCCCCACAATATGCTAACAATGCTTCCTAAACTCCCATCCACTCATACCTCTCTTACACCTGCTTTATACTGATGACATCTTTACTGTCTGGACACATGGTAAAGAAGTCCTGGACACAATCCACCAGGCATTCAACGATTTTCACCCCACCATCAACCTGACAATCAACCAATCCATGCAAGAAATTCATTTTCTGGACACTACTGTAGAAGTACGCAATGGACGCATAGACACCACCTTATACCGGAAACCTACTGACCAACAGACATACCTACATGCCTCCAGGTACCATCCTAAACATACCAAACAATCTATCGAATACAACCAGGCTCTACGCTACAGCCACATCTGCTCCAATCCTACAGACAGAGATTCTCACCTGAAGGATCTACAACACAACTTTTTGGGACTAAGGTATCCACCTGATGAAGTCAGGAATCAGATTAACAAAGACAGAATGATACCCAGAGAAAACAGGCCCAAAAGAGACAATAATAGAACACCACTAGTGGTCACATACAGCTCTCTGCTCTAAACAGTTCAACGCATCATCAACGACTTACAACCTCTACTGGATAATGACAGTTCTCTTTCACAAGTACTGGGGGGCAAATCTTTTCTTGCGCACAAATAGACCCTCTGTCTCAAACAACTCCTCACCCACAATAATGCATCATCTAATTTGAACATGGACACTGCGACCAGAGCTTGCAATAAACCCAGATGCCAACTTTGCTGCCACATCCAACCATACAACACAATCATTGGACCTAACAACATCAACTACACCATCAGAGGCTCATTCTAACATTGTATATGCCATTAAATGCTGATAATGCTGTTTGGTTCTCTATGGCCCTTGCCACACGGGGGGGTGGGGGGAAGCACGGGCAAAGTGCGACTTTTGAAAGCCACATGAAAAGAGACACGTGGCGGCGGGATCACATAGATTCCTTGAGCTGCCGTGCAGTGCCTCGCCGGCACGATCAGATGCCGGGGGGGAAGCCACTGAAGGAAGAGTGCGGCAGCCGAACTGCGCATATGTGCGCATGCGCAGTTCGGCTGGGAGCCTAGATTGCTCCGGACAATGGGCGCGCTGGCGATCCCACGGCCGTGCTTGATGCGGCGTTCCAGGTAAGTCCTCCTCTGTAGGTGGTTCTTTTTTGCCGTGGGTTTTCCGGCTTTAGGGACAGATTGGGACGGGTGCGCGCTGCTTCCCAGATGTTGCAGTGAGATCGCGCCCGTTTGCTGCGCCCCCGATCCGTCCCTCTCCCGGGCCAAAACCTTCCGTGTGACCGGGGCCTACAAAGGGCAAACAGGACAAACCCTACGGCAGAGGATAAATGGACACAAATCTGACATCAGGGATCACAAGACTAAGAAACATGTAGGAGAACACTTCAACCTTCCAGGACATTCAGTGGGTGACAAAGTATCTGTTTTATTACAAAGGAACTTCAGGAACAGAATGGAAAGGGAAACTGCTGAATTACAATTACAACAGCTTGAACAAAAACCTCCCCAGGACTCAACAGGGATATGCTAACTCATTCAGTCCTCACATATGTATTTGCAACAAGAACTATACATCCTCTGTATTTTAGTGTATTTCTTTTTCAGAATAGTATATTAGAATACTTAGGGTTGCCAAATTCGTCTTCGCCGGGAGCGGGGGGACGCTGGGCACGCTGGGGGTGGGGCCACGGCCATACAGGGGAAAACCATAGAGTTTTCCCTTGTATGGCCGTGGCCCCCGGGGTTCCCCCGGGCCCCGATTCCGCCGCATCGGAAATCGGGGCTTCAAAGCGGGGGATTCCCAGCCCAAATTTGGTAGCCCTAAGAATACTGAATGTAATACAAGGAATACTGGAATGTTTTGCTGACAGAACACTGCACCCACCTCAAAGAAGGAAAAAATGCAGTTAAATTACCTCTATGCCTGAGTAGATGAATAGAAAGTCTCAGTTTACTTCTCACACATTCATCTCCTCTTGCTTTACTGTTTTCCTCCTTAAACAACTGTTGACCTTATAACCTTGTTAGCTTGTTACTTAGTTTTGTCTTCACATATTTTAAAACAGGAGCTGCGGTGGCTCAAGTGGTTAAGACGCTGAACTGCAGGCTGTGGCAGGTCAGTAGTTCAGCAGTTCGAGACCCGAGTTGCCACATGACGGAGTGAGCTCCCGTCTCTAGTTCCAGCTCCTGCCAACCTAGCAGTTCGAAAGCAAGAAATTGCAAGTAGATAAATAGGTACCACTTTGGTGGGAAGGTAACAGCGCTCTGTGCGCCTTGGTGTTTAGTCATGCCGGCCACATGACCATGGAAACGGCTTCAGACAGCGCTGGTTTTTCGGCTTTGAAACGGAGATGAGCATCGCAACCCTAGAGTCGGACTCGACTGGCTTTCGAGCAAGGGAACCTTGACCTTTACTATCGTAAAACTTCTTCATCGGGTAACACGATACTTTGCTGTTCAGCCTCTGTTTACAAGTTTGAACTCTTACCTTCCATTCCAACATATTTGAAAAAGTGTGCATGCACAACGAAGGACCAAGGGAGACATGCCTTGAGTCTCTGCTAGGGATGCCAGCCTCTAGGTAGGACCTGGAAATTCCTCAGAATTACAGCTGATCTCTAGACTACAGGGATCAGTTCCCCTGGAGAAAATGGCTACTTTGGAGGGTAGACTCTATAGCATTGTAAACCACTGAGGTCGCTATCCTCCCCAGGGTCCACCCCCAAATCTCCAGGAGTTTCCTAACTTGGAGCTGGAACTCTACCCCTTACCCCTGCTGTGTGGCCGAGGGGGACCTGGCAACCCTATATCTCCCACATGCCATGGAGAGGCCTAGGAAGGATGGAGGATGATGAATGGCTGATTAGCAACCCCCTCCCCTTCCTGAGCTGTAGCCACGAGGACCTGGAGGCCAAGAGTCTGATCCAGCAAGTACTGGGGTTTATACTATGCTATGAGACAGAAGTAGGAAATTAATAATATGCAGTATAAGATCCAAGCACAATGCTAGAAAGACAGAATGTTACTAAAAATTAACTGAGGTGAACTCTTATTCCTATGAATGCCACTTGGGATTTTTTTTTGTTAGCTGTTTTAAGGCTGCTTAGAGAAAGGGTGGGATATAAATATTTAAAATGAATTTTTAAAATGCAATTAGCAAATCTTTCAACATAGAGGCTGCAAATTAGTTCTTGATGGGAAACATCCCAAAATTCACCATATGAATAACATGGATTTCCTGTACAGTTCTAGGCAAGACATTAGCCCTGTTCACAAGTTACAGTGAACACACAGAACAATCTGTGTGTACAGTGTACAGTTGATTTCCCTTTATATGTGCAATGAGTAATTCTCATGCTACATTCAATGCATGTACAGCTTAATTTGTGACTAACTCCATATATATCCAAGTACCGGCTCCCAGTTTCATTTGTTGGCTCTTTCTTACAAACAGGAGTACGCACTTACATGCAGGTTGTATGGGTGTTCACTGTAACATGTGAGCCAGGCTACTTACATGTGGATAAACCTTGATTGCTCTTTCAATGTTGTCCCGCACACTAGCCCTCATGATCCTTTCAACTTCCAGCAGCCAGTCCTCCACATTGCCCGTGGGATAAATGGGAGAGAAAAGCTTCACTTCTTCCCCTTCTGCAGAATACATATGTGTAATCTGGAGATCTTCTTGAAAGAGCAGCTAATGAGATGAAAAGCACAACATGAGATGCCAAGTGGAGTGTTATTACACCTTTTTGGAGTTGGACAATATTTTAGTCCTCTTACAATCAACAATCAGATGACATAAACCCATTTCAAACAACAGACTATGTTGACTTTCATTACTGTAGGGTCTTACCACACCTGACTTACTAGATATAATATGTGCAAAATTACCAATTTTATACATTGAAACATTACATGATATGTAGAAAAACAGGTTGCTTACCTGTAACTGATGATCTTCGAGTGGTCATCTGTGCAGTCATATGCATGGGATTATGCGCTTGCATAGATCCGGATCGGTGGTATGCAAAGCTCACAAAGGGATTTTCGCGCCACTTTCCCAGGCATGCGCGGAACCCCACTGCGCATGCCCAAGGAGGAGGGGCACGGACATCCCGCCAGTTCCTTCTGACCGCTGTCATGTCAATAACCGGAGAAAAGTACTGAAGCGACAGCAGTGGGGAAGGACAGGCGGGTGGTGTGACTGCACAGATGACCACTCAAAGATCATCAGTTACAGGTAAGCAACCTGTTTATCTTCTTCGTGGTCTCTGTGCATCACACCCATGGGAGATTGAAAAGTAGTGGCTCACCTGGAGGTGGGAGCTGTCACAAATTCAATGCTCTTCTGACAAAAGGACTAGATGACCAAGGTCCACTCTGCGGCACTCACGAATAACAACAGCGTAGTGCTTGATGAAGGTGTTCGGAGAAGACCATGTCGCAGCCCCACAGATCGCCGACAGGGAAGCACCTCTTAAGAAGGCTGTGGATATAGCCACGGAACTTGTGGAGTGTGCTCGCACAGGCAAAGGTAATGGGAGCTTAGCCAGCAGGTAGCACAGCTTAATAGTCTTGACAATCCATTTGGAGAGATGTTGTGCTGAGATCTTTAGCCCTGGAGTAGGAGACAAATAAATGATCGTCCCTCCTACTTGAACGTGTCCTATTTAGGTAAAAAAGCAGCGCTCTCCTAACACCTAGAGTGTGAAGGAGACACTGCTGTCCATCTTCCGGGTTAGGGAAGAAATTAGGCAATAAGATCTCCGAGGCTAGGTGAAAGTCGGAGACCACCTTAGGCAGAAAAGATATGTCAGGCACCAGTCTCACACCATCCAGTAGGAAAACAAGGAATGGTGGGTCATGATGCAGGGCCACAAGTTCGCCCACCCTCCTGGCCAAGGTGATGGTGACGAGAAAGGTAGTGTTCCATGCTGCATGCTTTAGCTCGCAAGTCGCCATGGGCTCAAAGGGCCACCCCATGAGATGGCAGAGCACCAGCGGTAAATCCCAAAAGGGTACCAGTGAACAGATCGGTGGATACGTGGAGGAGACTCTTCATAAATCTTTTTGAGACCGAGTGAGAAAAAACGGAAAAGCTGTCAAAGCCCAGATGGTAGGCAGAAATTGCCAACAAATACACCCTGATTGAGGAGTGTAAGAGGCTCTTCTTTGCCAGTGAGAGCAGAAAGTCTAAGACCTGGTCAATCCTGACAGAAGCCGGGGGGACATCAGAGGGCTGTATGGAGGCCAAGAAGCCAGCCCACTTCCCACTGTAGGAACGTCACATAGAATCTTTCCTGGCACTGAGTAGCACAGTGGTGATTCTGAATTGTCAGGCGTTCTGAACAGTCAGTGCTGGTATCAGAGATGAAGGATCTGGAAGGCGATACTGGTGCCACAGGGGTATCCGGTATCGGAGTGACTTTCGGGGGTAAAGTAAGGGTGGAATGGAGAGGAGAGAGGGCCGACAAGGTTCCTCTGTGGCTTTGGACTGCAACACGGAAGGCTTAGATTTACGATGGGGAGAGCGTGAATGACGTGATCCACAATCCCAGTCTGACTGTGGCCTAGGCGTCAGCCATGGCATCGATGCTGACATTGAATACGATGTGAACCAACAAGGCATGTGCCCCCTATGGTCCAACGATACAGGTGGGTCAAAGTAGGTCGGGGAGTGCGGTCTCAATTCCCGTCTAGGCAAGTACGAGAGCATGGGCCTGGAATGACGGTACTCTGGGCACTCCTCAGGTCGATATCGATACTCCTCGCCTCTGGGCGATCGGGATCAACAGTGTCGAGAGCCCAGTGCCGACTGATCACTTTCCCAGGAAATTACCAACTGAGAACGATCTCTACGGGGCTGACGCAGGACCATTTCCTCGACTTCAAACGGCGAGGCCAAAATTGGTCCGGAGTCGACAGAAGCCTCCGATACCGGGGGGGTTCAGGTGCTGGATGGGTGAGTCCAATAACTCAATCGTAGGCAGCTCTGGTACTGGAGTATCAACGACGTCAGGTTGCACCCGCTGAAGAGGGGGTAATGCAGAGCCCGATTGCACTTTCTCGCCACTCAGATTCTGAGACTTATGCACAGTGCCGGTGAGAGAAGACTTAGCTTTCTTGTGCTTCTGTTTTTTCTTCTTTCTGGCCAGCGTAGAGGCGGAAGATGCATTGTTCGATGCCAAGCACTTAGAAGACTGCCCCCCGTCCGATGCCGACTTTGCACGGTGTGGGGGAGTCGGTGCTGAGGTACCTCCCGATGTCGACATGGTCGTCGTTGGTTGGGAGACCAAAGGAGTCTCGGCCGACATATGTCCCACAGGCACGAGAGTCAATGCCGATTCCCAAAGCGCTACTCGAAGCCTCGCAACCCTGTTCCTGTGAGTCTGGTTCAAGAACTTCGCACAATGGCGGCAAGTGTCTGGGCGATGAGTCTCCTCGAGGCAAATAATGCAGAGTGTGTGGCCATCATGAGGGGCAAGTTTGCTGCCACAGCCAACACACAGTATGAAACAGCCCCCTATTTTGGCCATAAAAGAGTAAAATGGTCCAAAAGAAAAAAGTCCTTAGATGAGGTGAAATTTTACCTCAGAGAGAGGGAGGGGGGAGGCGGGAAGCCACCTGAGGCAGCGGCAACCCTTAACAAAAAGTCCTTATATATATATATTTCTAAAGAACAAAATAAAATAAACACTATAAGCAAAAAAAGTACAATTTCAATAATCCCTCGGGAGAGGAAAAAACGCTTCTTCACTGACTGGCAGAAAACGAGCTGTTAACAGCGCAGCGGTCAGAAGAGAACTGGCGGGATGTCCGTGCCCCTCCTCCTTCGGCATGCGCAGTGGGGTTCCCGCGCATGCCTGGGAGAGAGGCGCGAAAATCCCTTTGTGAGCTTTGCATACCACTGATCCGGATCAGTGCGGGCGCATAATCCCATGGGTGTGATGCACAGAAACCACGAAGAAGATCTAAATGTATCATTACATGATAAAATGTAGAACTAAATGTAGAACTACATGCAGCCTGCTGAAAATTATTCATACCACAGGCTCTGATGTCTGTCTAGGTAGGTACAGTCAATCTTCTGTCCAGTTTGTTTTATTTGTTGAAATCAACTTACTGTCCACTTTACTGATGTAGGGTTAAACTGACAGTTTGAAAAAGAAAAATACTACGTCAGTTCAAATCAGCTCATATGGACTTTGTATGTTCACTAGTATATTCCCTAGATGCTTATGCATCAATGAAGGCCACAATATGTAAATTTCTGTAGACTGCGCCAATGAAAACCGCTAGTATAATAATCCTAATGATTAAAGGTAAAGCAGAATTGGAATTACCCCCAGATTAATCTGCCAGTAACTTTCCACCTGATAAAATATGGACTAGGAGCAATAGATTAAAGCCACAATTCATCCCAGAGTTAAAATTTACCAAAGCCAACTGACATAGATGAGCCAACTGTCTGCTCAATGGTTACACTGCGGTCTAAATACATCTTTGCGGTTGAGTTCATGGTCTTTTCTAAGGGATAAATGTGTGTATGTATATATATATACGTGTGTATGTATACATATATGTGTATATATATGACAGACCTGTTAAAACTACTATCATACTGTTTGTCTTTCTAAAGAGTCACTAGTTATGCAAGCAAATATTGTATTCCAAGCATGCAATGCTGCAATGTTCTTCTTTTATGCAGAGACACAGCATTCTGTTCCATATTCATTTCTAAATCTGGAAAAATATCATTTGCTATTAGAATCACACTAGCATAGCAGAACCTAAATGCTCCAGCTATCTCCAGCTATACCACAATATAAGCATTCCCAAAGCAGGATTTGTGTCCTACCCCAGAGAGAAAAAGCTATTATTTACCCGTGCAATATTCTCAAAACACTTGCGGAGATGAGGCTGCACAGCTGTGGGGTCCTTGGTCTGAGACAGTATTTCTAACAATTCATCATCAGAAAGGAAGTAAAATCTGGAAGGAAAGAAGGCTTATGTTTTTGTCTCTGCTCTGCAGCATTCATTCTAGTAACAGCACTACTGACGAAATGCTGAAAACTAACTTTTTTGGCCTCAATCCTAAAAGCATTTATTCCAGCACAGAATCTGTTTAGCAGTGGATACTAGTGGGGGGCTGAGGTGACATCCTTTCTGAAAAACGCTGTCTGCACAGCCAGTCTGATCACAGACTATAGTGTGCAAAGCCTGCATAATGTGTTTTATGTGATTTTATGCAGATTATCAGAGCACCAATTTTATTATGTATGTAATACTGTTTTACTGTTTTAAATTTTAAATTCGGCATTGCCGCTTGTTAGCCGCCCTGAGCCACTGGGCAGGGAGGGATATAAATCCCAAAATAAATAAATAAATAAATAAATAAATGTAAAGTGTGTTTTTAAAAAATGAGAAAAAAAATACAGTGGCTTGTGCATTGACTGGAGCACATAGGTGCAATCATATCACACACATTTTAAAACAGCTCCAATGGTTACCTGTACAGTACAATCTTGATATTGGTGGGGAATCCTTTCCCAGGATCACCACAAATGGCAAAATCTGTGATTACTGGGAGGCAAGGGTCTACTGTCCAATAGTAGAAAATCAGTTTTCTAATATAATTTAATTATCATGGCACATTCGGCATAAATGTAGGCTGGAGACTGCCATGTGATCAAATCACAAACTGCAACTAAGCAATCCACAAACTGGTCTGCCGTATGGATCCAGGCATCATTCAAGGTGCTGATTCTTTCCTTTAAAGTACTCCATGACTGGGACTGACATAACTAAGGGGATAATCTTTCATCCTTCCCAGCAATCTCTCCTGGTTGGTCCCTTGGCTCATGTTATTAGATCGGCTGTTCCCCATTCACAGGCTTTCTTAGTGGAGCACCCTCTTTGTGGAAGTCTCATGAAGGATGTTAAGAGGGCACCTAACTTGGCAGTTGTTAAAAAACACTGTCAAGCAGCATTGTTCAGGAGGGCTTTGAAGAAAAGTGACGTTGCTGCAGTATGTCGAAAGATTGAGAAAAAGAAAAACAAACAATATATCTATATAAAAACAGATAGATATCTTAAATAAATCAAGAGAATGTCCCCTTACATCCAAAAAAGTCTAATGTGTATCCTACAAATGGAGCTTATAGATAGCAGACACATCAAACGTCTTTGGATGTGTGTTGGGGTGGCGGTGTTCGGTTGATTCATTTAAGACATGTGTCTGATTTTATATAGATATGTTGTTGTTTTCTTTTCCTCCAACCTTTAGGGTTACCTAATCAATCTGTCTTTTTCCTCTTTTGCTGCTGATGCATGTGCCATTAGGAGATTCAGAACATAGGCTGTGGGTGTTATATTATTGTATGTTTGTATTGATTTTGGCTATTGATTTAGATCCATGGTGGTTGTCAGCTGCTTTGAGCCTTCTATATGGAGGGGAAGGGTGGGTTACAAATATTTTATTAAATAAACTAAATGTGTTGCTGTGAATTTAACTTCTGCATCGTTTGTCTCCTCCCAAATAATGAGGCTGAATGTGTTACCCAAATTGGCAGTCTCCTGATTAGTGGGGGAAATTAGCTTTGAGGAGACAAAGTGAGACGTGGGTTACTGGGATTCTCCACCCATGTATACGGGGATCTTTCCCTTCGAGAATTCTCAAAATAAACCAGTCCGATGAGCAAATGGAAAGGATTTTATTGAAACGGGAATAAAAGGGAAATACAAACACATGGTTAAAAAAACCAAAATATCTAAGAGGAAATCAGGGAGGAGATGGGAGAAAGCAATTTTGGGGAGGTGATAGTTATCATTCTTGAAGAGTGAGGTCTGTGGAGGCAGCAGTGAAATGACCAGCATTTCACAAAGAAGAGGAGAAGGCCCACACAAAAGTGGGGATGTATGTATGGGTCCCAGAACACACACACACTGCTATGGCACAGTGTGCTACAGTTATAGGGAAAATGTTCCCTGGGGCAGTCTGATGTGTTTGCCCCCAAAATAATAACTTGATGGGTTTCTTGGAGGTGAACAATGATTTGGGAGGCACATGATGAGTTTTCCTGAGGGTTTTTCTGAGGTGATCTATAGGTGTTAATGTCTCTTGATGACCCTTTGAGTATCAGATAGAAAAGCTAATAGGTATTGTGAAAGGTGTTACGTGTTGCTTAGTTAGGGTGAATGGGTGCAAAGGAGTGAGGCTGGGTCATATGATGGGATTAGTCCAAGGTGAGGCAGTCTGTCTAAGCTATATGTCCAGGCCTGTCCTGGCTGGCATCCATCTTGTGTCATTTTCCATTATATTTTATGGTTCAAGGGGCATACTCAGAGACACTCTCCACTCCTTCACTACTGCCCCAGAAATTTTTTTTAAACTTAAATACGGAAATTACCTTGGAAAGGCTCCTCTCTTGGTCTCCAAGTACTCACTTAGGCCTTTCTGTACTAGGTCCAATAGTTTATTACATTCCCGCAACTTTTCCAGCAGCCTGGGCTCAGGGCACACAGTAATCACCTGGGAATGGCATGAACAACATTTAGTTCTGTGAGTACCTCAATAACTTAGTCACTAGAGCAGATATGAGGCAAAGAGCAAGTAATGTTTAAAAATGCTGTAAACAGGGTTGCCAGGTTCTGTCCACTCATCAATGGGGGATTTGGGGGGGTGTCCCTGGAGGGGGTGGGGATGTGCCCAATGTGATGATGTCACACAGAAGTGACATCAATTCATTAGGGAGGCAGCCTGAACTGCAAGTGGCGAATTTGCTGCTTGGAGTTCAGGCCCCAGGGGCCCCCATTTATAAAAAGCATTTCAAAGGTCCCTTTAAATGCTTTGTACAAGTAGTAGTAGAAGAAGAAGAGATAGGATTTATACCCTGCCCTTCACAGTCCAAAGGAGTCTCAGAGCGGCTTACAATCTCCTTTCCCTTCCCTTTCCCACAACAGACACCCTGTGAGGTAGGTGGGGCTGAGAGAGCTCTGACAGAAACTGCTCTTTTTCAAGAACAGCTGTGCTAGAACTATGGCTGAACTAAGTGAGGGTCACTGGAACCTGAACTCCAAGCAGTGAATCTGCTGCTTGCAGTTCAGGTGTGCAGCCATCAGCTGCCCCTGTCCCTCCTCTCCTGCAAGTTTTAAAGGGCCCTCCAGCCGATTGGCAGGCCATGTCCTTCAGCCGATCAGCTGGAGGGCCCTTTCAATCTTGTAGGATGGGAGGGAGAGGGTTGGCCCCTGGTGGCCGCTCTTGGCTGGCAGCGAGGAGGAGCCCACAAAATCAGCGGATCACCCGCCCCCACTTGGGGACTGGCATCCCTAGCTGTGAAGTTTTGCTTTTCGGATCATTGGTCAGAATGCTGGCATTTACACAGTAAAAGAAAGGGCTTACTATTAGCATGAAGTATAGTGGTATTAACACCAAGGAATGCAATGCAGAAAGCTGGGAAAGGAGGCATAGGAAGGATCTGATTACACTTCAAGCCATTTATCTGCTATACACACAAGGATCACACTGAGACTGCTATGCCTGTCATGATGAAGTGAAAACAGGCAGGGGAGGAAGAAGCTGATAACATGACAATTCCTTAGTTAAGAAGGCAAAAATACTCCATAAGTATCAGAATTTTAGCCAATGGCTCAGTTAAGACAGTCATCCCAGTTATGAACTGGAAATGTGCTATAGGCTCAAA
>NW_015163147.1:183643-186494 GCF_001447785.1 Gekko japonicus
CCTCTGGCCACAGTTAGCCATGAGATAGTTTGCCAAATCAATAAGCTATGATTTAGTGCTAAACTCCAAACCCACCTCAGACTATGGTTTCAAATCATCAGTTGGAGCTAAACAAAGTTTGTCCAGTTTGGATTGCACAGCACAGAACAGTTAGATGAAACTCAGAAATAGAAGGGTAGGAGGAACCATGAGACCTACAACACATCTCCAAACCAGCCAAATAAAAGAGAGTCCTTAATAACTCTTGTGCAAAAAATATGCATAAAGATTGAGCAGCAAACTTACAGAGGATTCACAGTTCTCTGGTGTATGGAGATGGAATTATTATGAGGGCTGAATTTGCCCAACTCTCCTAATGAGTTTATTACTTCAGTTGGCAGAAAATGATTCCAACAGAGGGGAAAACATTCTTAGTTATAATAATAAAATGTAGAAGTGCTTTCTAAAACACTCCAGTAAAATATGAATAGAATCAAACCATGCCTGTAGCCCAGTGATGGCGAACCTTTTAGAGACCGAGTGCCCAAACTGCGACCCAAAACCCACTTATTTATCGTTTAAATTGGATCTGATCCAACAGTAGCTCCTGCTGTGCTGCGTGGATGTACGGAGTGAGTATGTTGTGGATTATTGGACTCTAGTGTCTGTTGTTAAATGAAAGTGATTGTTTGTTATTGCCAGGTTTTTTGTTTTTTAGAGATGAACTATTGAAGGATGAATTGTTTTATATTGTCTAGTATTATAATTGTTAGCAATGAATTGTGAGTAAATTGTATTACTGTAATAGCTAACAATCATTTTGTGAATGAGGTATTGTAATGGGCAATATAGTATAGATTAGTACCATTCTGTGAATGGTTAGGGTAATATTAGATGGTAGTAACGGTCTCTAGAAGGTAATCTTTAGGAGGGGTCAAGGTTGGGATTTCCTGGTAGGGTTAGAGTAGAGCAGAGCAGTTAAGGGATATATTGTACATTAGAGAGCCATTGGGTTACTTTTTGTACTAGAGGGAACCAGAGAGTGACAGAGCAGGAGCTACTTGTTTCAATGTGACTGAACCTGACGCAGTTGGAATCCGCCTGGTTGGTGGAGCTGCCCAGTGTAGCCAATACCAGAAGCCTGTGGCTACAGCATAGACCGGCAGATATAGCAATGCCAGTGCAGCAGATTCCGGTGCTCTTGGGGAGGGGAAAGTTCAGCGGTGGGTCTAGGCATAACATCAAGGGAAGGGCCCCAAGAAAAAGAATGGCTCGGTGCCCTTCCAGCCTGCGACCCATCCCAAGGGAGGTCAGCAGTGGGGCTCGGAAGATGAACCCCTCTCCGTCATTGGTGTTCTGTAACACCAGGTCCATTAACAACAAGACGACAGTCCTGCGGGACTTCGTCATGGAACAACAAGCGGACCTGGCGTGCATGACTGAGACCTGGGTGCGGGATGGGGAGACTGTTGCTCTCTCCCAACTTGCCCCACCTGGGTTCTCAGTCGTACACCAATCGCGGACTAAGGGGCGGGGGGGAGGAGTGGCGTTGTTCGTGCGGGAGGCTTACTCCTTCAGGGCCCTCCCCTCACCGGAGATCACGGGCATGGAGTGTGCCGGCCTGGTGCTGGAGACAGAGAACTTGGCTATCTGGCTAGTGTACCGACCGCCTAACGCACCGGCCAGTGGCCTGCCGTCCCTGCTGGAGGCCGTGTCGGGCTGGGCGTTGGAGCACCCGAGGCTTCTGGTCTTGGGTGATTTCAACGTCCATGCTGATGGCGCGGCCTCCAGCCGGGCTACGGACCTAGTGTCGTCCATGGCGGCACTGGGGCTCTCCCAATGTGTATCGATCCCCACGCACCAGGCCGGGCACACGCTCGACTTGATCTTCGCTGCGGGGATTACAGTGGACCGGATTACTGCTACGGCAGTACCATGGTTGGACCACTACTCCCTGAAGGCCCGTTTGAACGTCCCACCCCGACCCTGTTTAGGCGGCGAGCAGATTTTAGCTCGCCCACGGAGCCAAAGGGACCACGTACGGCTTCAGATGGCTCTGCGGGATCCGATGCCCCCTGGCGGCTCATTAGATGAGCTTGTAGGGGACTGGCATGACCAGCTCTCCACAGCTATTGATGAGATCGCTCCCCGGCACCCTCTGCGCCCCCATACTAGGCTGGCCCCCTGGTATACCCAGGGGCTGCGGCTTATGAAACAGGAACTTAGACGGCTAGAGAGACGGTGGCGGCGTGCTCGTGACGAAGCATCAAGAACATCCTATAGGACGTTTATGAGATCCTATGAGATGGCGGTCAAAGCTGCTAAGAAGGAATTCTATGCAGCTGCGATTGCGCCCGCTAGCTCACGCCCAGCTCAATTGTTTAGAACAATTCGGTCTTTGACAACTCTGCCACAGGGCAGACAAAACAGTAGGGAATTGGACATCGGCTGTGAGGCTTTTGCGAGCTATTTTGTGGATAAAGTCTTGGTGCTCCGCCGCGACAACCACATGCTCCTTGGATCCGTGCCCTTCCTGGCTCATTAAGGTGGGCCATGAGGGGTTTTGAGGTGCCGTACGGGAGATTATTAACAAGTCCCTCGTGGAGGGACAGTTCCCTGAGGCACTCAAGGAAGCGATGGTCCGCCCTCTCCTGAAAAAAACGACTTTAGACCCGGCCGAATTGGCCAACTATCGGCCGGTGTCTAATTTGCCCTATTTGGGTAAATTGATTGAGAGGGCGGTGGCGACACAGCTTCAGGGTTTTCTTTTTTTTAATATAAACTCTCCTAAAAAGGAGAGAATTTTATTGCTTTTCATATCAGAAAGGGGGGAGGGTATATAGAGGGATAAAGAAAAGGTCGAGTGATACTT
>NW_015163147.1:187631-187862 GCF_001447785.1 Gekko japonicus
ACTTTTTAACTTCTCTTCCGGGTCTTCGCTTGCCACTCACAGCCTGCAACTGCCGCTTTTCAACTCGCCTTTCCGATAAAGTCCCAAGCTCTTAGAACGATTTTTTCTCTTTTTATATCTTTCGACTTTAAAATAAACGCTGTCGTTCTTGTAGCTGGATCCCTTATCCACACCTCCGCTTCAATGGCATTTTCCTCATTCATCGCAGCTCAAAGCCTTTCAACAGGTTTC
>NW_015163147.1:188124-189094 GCF_001447785.1 Gekko japonicus
GACAACTCTGCCACAGGGCAGACAAAATAGTAGGGAATTGGACATCGGCTGCGAGGCTTTTGCGAGCTATTTTGCGGATAAAGTCTTGATGCTCCGCCGCGACCTCCCCACCACAGTTGAAACAGTCAGCGAACTTGAGGCCCCTTGCATATCCTCGTTGGGTTTAGAATGTTTTGACCCGCTCAGTCTGATTGTGGGGGGGGGGGAGAAACATGCTTTGCGTCAGTTCATTATACCGATCGACAACTTACAATTTCAGCCGTTCCATTTCATTTCATTCGCATTTTCGCTTCATCACTCAGGTGGTGTCTGGCGGCTCCGCTAAGCCCCGTGTGGGGCCGCGAACACGGCAAGGTTCATTGGGGCATGAAGGGAGCCTCGATTTCCGACCTTCCGGTCGAGAAAGAGGCTTTTCCCTTCGCGTGCCCCGAGTCGGAGAACCCCTGGGGCTCGTCCGGGTCCCCGCTTTTGCGGATTCCCCCCACGGCCGCGGGCGGGCGAAGACGCCCTCGGGAGCGCCCCGAGGTTGCGTCCGCCATTCGCAGAAGCCAAACCGGAAGCCAGCTTCAGGGCTTTCTGGATGACGCTTCTGTCCTGGATCCACTCCAGTCTGGCTTTCGCCCTGACCATGGGACGGAGACGGCGCTGGTTGCCCTTACTGACGACCTCCGGAGGCATCTGGATCGAGGCGGTGTGGCGGCCCTGGTGTTGTTAGATCTGTCGGCCGTGTTCGATACGGTCGACCACCAGTTGCTGACCCACCGCCTTGCCAACGTGGGGATACAGGGGCTTGCCCTTCAATGGCTCGCCTCTTTTCTCCAAGGTCGGGAACAGAGAGTGGTAATAGGGGAACAGCAGTCCCAGAGGCACCGACTTGAATGTGGTGTACCTCAGGGGGCAGTGCTTTCCCTGATGCTTTTCAACATCTATATGCGCCCTCTCACCCAGATTGCCAGGAGGTATGGGCTGG
>NW_015163147.1:189734-201086 GCF_001447785.1 Gekko japonicus
ATGCAGTTCCGCAGGGCCTGTAAGACGGAGCTCTTCCACCAGGCTTTCATGTAGGGGCCGCCGCTGCCACCACCACCAATGGTGGCAATACCATCGAGATCGGGAATTGCCCTTAGTAGCCCATACGGTAATGAGATCTACACGGCAATGAGAACAGGGGGTTGGCATGAACCACCTACTGGATAGTGGTACCCAATGGGGTTGCTGGATGATACCATCTTAACACTTAAGACCATCTTGATAATGAATGCACTTTATTGTTATTGTTATGATTTTATTGTTATACTGGATTTTATGTATGGGCTTGTGCCCCCTGTAAGCCGCCCTGAGCCCGCTTGCGCGGAGGGCGGGGTAAACATGTTTAAATAAATAAATAAATAAATAAATAAAGTGCCTACATGGCAATTTAACCTGAATACTGAGGTTTTACTTTAGAAAAAAACAGCTCATACGTTAACTTAAGATGATCCAAACAAAGTAAGGAAAGCAATCCCAAATTCTTTCATTTACTTAAAATTATTTGGCAGAGAATTCGACACTTTAATGATGGTCTGGGCCTGGCTGGGGCGATGGCACGCGTGCCCAAAGAGAGGGCTCTGAGTGCCACCTCTGGCACCCGTGCCATAGGTTCGCCACCACTGCTGTAGCCTCACCTCTCTGTTTTCCTCAGCATTCTTCATGATCTTTCTCCACATCCTTTCCATGGTTTGGTATCGTTTGCTTTCCACTGGCAGTTGCCTATTGATATCTTCTGAGCTGAAAATGGGCTCTAGATAGAGCCAGGCACGCTGGCATGTCAGCCATTCCTCTAAAACATCCTAGAAGGAATGCATGCACATCAGGACAAGCACTGGAGTAATTAGCTCAATATTTATGTTCTGGACTTAAACTGAAGATAGGAGAAAGGAAAATCTGCACTTGGAATAATTGCATTAGTGTGTATTTTATGATAGTTCAAATGATCACCCACTGTTTCACAGTAAATATCCTAGTGAGATAAAAGGAGGGGTGCATTTGGGGGCTGGACACTACCATTTGATACCATGCAAGAAAACTCCAAGGTTACACATCCAGCTTACAGTATCCAAACATGTATGACAGAAAGAACAAAGCAAAAAAATAATAATGAAAAGATAAAAAACTACTAGGAAAAGATACAGTTGAGCTTCATTTAACATAATTACATTTTTAAAGCCCCACAAAATAATTCAGTTTTGCAGCAGCACTGAAAAACCATCCAACAGGGGCCTTCATCACATCCTCAGGAAGACCACATTTAAATCTCATTGAAATCAAAGCTTTGCTAAATTCTTCAGTACCTTCAATATTAGTGAGAAGCGGCATAATGGTTAGCACTCAGGTTTCTTTAGTATGAGAAACAATTTTACCATTTCTTGGCTAGGCCATCATGAAAGGGAATTAGCATTTCAATAGCAACATTTTGATGGTCATTTGGGATATACTAATGCATCCTGAAAGATTTGAAGAGCATTGCTTGGCTACTGGAAATGCAGTAGGAGAATCTGTGGTGATATATGTTTTTACAGAAGTGGCAGGTGATGCGAATCCAATCATTCCAGACAGCAGTTGCAGCTGTAGTTTATATTAGAACCTAGAGGGGAATGTATCATTTGAGGCAAGGATTATTGATACTCAAAACTGGAAGACTCTGTGTCTCACAGTTCAAGAATGCATACTGAAGAATTGGTGAGTTACTATTAAGAATAAGTTACTGCTTCTGTATTCCTGTCTTAGGTTATGCATTCAAAATTCTCCTGTGTAAAACACTGCCACACAGCTTTATCGGGGAAGTGCTATCCAAGAGAAGGCACTCCTGTGCAACTTCTCTCATAGCGGAATCATAAGGCGGCTACAACTTAGAGCTCCCACCCAGTTCACATGTTACTTCCCTCCATATATCTACAATAAGAGGATGAATTGAAGGAGGAAAGTTTGAAAGTTTGAGCTGGGGCATAGAGTTGTTTCTCTCTGATGTGTACCTATAGCAAAGCCCCCACCAAAACTGTGGGACATAGTGGTATATTTTTACAATTTTTCTTAGCTTAGATCACAATGGCCATTCCTTCAACATACTTACTTCCTACAACATACTTCAACAAGCAAGTTTCCCTTGAATCTATAGATGTCAATCTAGAGCTAGTACAGCTTTAATGGGGGGGGGGGTGTCAAAGAAAACTATGAACCAATTTATGTCTACTTTTCATATTCCCAGTGAAATTAAACTCACAGAGAATTACACTGCTCACCTTGGGCTGTGGAATAGCTAGGCTCTACAAATGATCTAGCTCATATTCAATCACTTAACTCGTATAACTGCACAGAGATTGCAATGAAGAGTTAAAGAAAGTAATTACTTGCAGAATGACCCTGATGTTTGTTTGTTTGTTTAGATTACTGTTTGAAGTGTCAGGGCTTAGCCAGGTTCAAAACACCACTTTCTTGGCACCTGATTAAAGCTGCTCTGAGCTCCTCCATCCTTGTTGGTACTGGCAGGTATACAATATCTCTCAGAGTCAGGCTGGAGGTTAAGAAATTACTTTGCTCTCTCTGCTCGTCAAATTTCGTGGGCAGACAGGTGTGTAATTAAGTGTCTTCTTCCAAACAGGCAGCACTGAGACTTGTGTGGATGGTCAGAAAGCCATACAGAAAAATAAATGTGTGTCGAGACTTTCTGAGACTGAGATGAAGATGAGGAGCACCTCAGTCCTCAACTTTCAGACTAGGCTATGTAACTGCAGGCTACAACACTGTCACTATGATGACATGCAATGGAATCCCTTGCCTCTTACCCATTGCTTGTGGCAGCAGACAACAATTTCTTGTAGCAGTGTTACAGAAAATTGTGGGTTATCACATAGTCTGCTTCCCAAGGCTGTCTTTCTACTATTTCTCATCACTGTCTTTCTACTATTTCCCATCACTGTCTTTCTACTATTTCACTCCCCCTTCCCTCCTATACTTCACTACCACAAGAGAAAATGTGTGTTATAATTTCTGGTGATGCATTTCTTCCCTGTTAAAAATCTCAGCACAGCCACCAGATGGAAATTCTGTGTCTTCCATGAGAAAAATAAAATAGGAAGGAAAAGCCAAGCACAACTGCACATTCAACTCACTGCACAAATTATCACACAACTGCAAGCCAGACTCTCATGTCACCTGATTCCTTAGAGCCTCAGGTTCCATCGCCTTGTTGTCCTGAGACAGCCAGAAAAACTTGGCAGACTCTTGTTCGAAATCATAAAGATGGCTAATGCCCATAAATAAAGCAAAAGAATATAAAAATGAAAGCCTCCTTTTCTGCTTTGTCAAAGTACATTACAAATAACAGGACCATAAGTAATATCAGGTCATTGTGAAAGATGTGTTTCCATAGTCAACTAAAATAGATCTTTAAAGTACAGAGTACTATACTACTAGACAGCAACATGTGTGAAAAAATGCCTCCTCCTTTAGAAGCCTCGTTTATGCCACATCTTTATGAAACTGGGCAGGCGGTGGGGATAGGAGCACCAGGCATGGGTGGAAGGAAGTGCTGAACACTTTCTTTAATTAACCTTGCTTTCCCACTTGAAGCAACTTTATTTGACGTTCCCCGTGAATATTACTTCTAGTCTCTGTGCTTCCCTGGGAGAAATACAGTTAAAGGAGGAAGGGCAGACAAAGGGTTAAGTATTTCCCTCCCTCCTTTCCTGAATGTTCTTTAAATTGCCACCCCACTGCTGCTTTATAATGATTTGGCAGCTAGTATATTCCTGACAGAAGGTTTCCCCCACCGTCACATGTTGTTGAGTCCTGAACTGCTTCAACTCTTAATAGTGGAACTTGGGCACTAAGGGTTGAACCTGGAAAATAGTATGACTGAAATGTAAATTGCCATAAAAGAATTGTACTTAGAACACTGTCTATACAAGGGGACCTGCAATGCCTCAGAGAGAGGGGAAATCCCATTACCTCCTGACTGGCTCCAGTTCCCCCTCCTCACCGCTAGCTCTAGGTCACCTTCCACTCACCAGCCATGGGTCACTTCTGGCTTGTCCCCCTCTGTGCCAGCTCCATCCTGCCACTCTTCCTTGCTTCCTCCTCTTGGTAGCGGCTCCTGCTGGCCATCATGTTTTTGTGTGCCATTTTGCCAACTGAACTATTTTTGGGTTGTTTGCACATGCACAAACTACGAACTTCTGGGGATACCCACAGATATTTTGTTTTTAACTAACATTTTCTATTCCTGCAAACCTGGCAGTTTTATGGATTTGCCTATCAGATAAGGACCAGCTCTTGGGTATTAGATACAGAGATTCCAACTGGCAAATGTTTATGGGATGGACACCTGTGTTTAAATTGTCAGAAGAAATCAACCCTGACAGTTCTATTCTCAGTACAGTCACAGAATCTAAAACAAAGCTCTAGGAATCTATAATGTGTACAGAGACTTCCCAATAAGCAAGGCCAGATCTCTGTGTACGCTAAGAGGAATACATACACAGAGGCATCACCAGCATACTGACATCCTCATAGCTACTTTTTGGCATTTATCCACTTTGTTAGATTCCTATATGAGAACACAAAGACAAGTTGAAAGTACCTGTGTCATCTTCAATTTATTTTCCCATGTGTTGATCCTGTCCTCAAAGGGCTTCTTGAATGGTGAGAAGGACATACTTTGAGTCATGACAATATGATCATCTAAAAGTTGAGAAGCCTCATCAGGGCTCTTCATAATAAATGTTCCTGTTTCTTTGTAGGGAAGAATATTGAAGAGGATAGATTCCCATTCATGTTCCATTTTATCCAAGGCCTAGAAAATGAGACGCCATCATGTCTTTATACGTACATTGCAAAACATTTGCCACCTCAAAATTTGCAATTAGTGGGGATAATAAAATGGTTAACTGATGGCAGAAAGACAGAAATCTTGGAAATGGAAACTGCTTTCTACCAGAAGCTCTTTTTTTTTTTGGTTAGGTCAGTACTTCTCAAACCCTAGCACCAGGTAGCCACAGTTCCTAGAAAATTCATTACAACGCCTTGTTGGGGAGTCGTACTCCGCCAGATGACCCTGGCCTGCAGCATAGCCCTCAATGCAGACTCAGCACGGCATGAGCTGCTACCCTGCAGGTTCACTGAGGGTCAAACTACACATTAGTGTTCTTAAACAGTTGGGCCTACATGGAGCATTCTGTGCACATGGAACAGCAAAATGGGGCAATAACTCCCCCTCAGCACTGTTTCCACATGGGAAAACAGCTTGGGCGGGGGCAGGAGCCCTTCCTCCCCCAACAACAGCATTCTGAGCCCATTCCCAGCTTTTTTCTTTTTTTTAGAGGCCATTCCCAGCTGCTGCTGTGTGATTGTGAGGAACCTGAGTCGGGTCCCAACACTAACATGTATTTCTGCCCTGAGTGCACTTATGTCTGGGGCTACCTACCATGGTCCTCTCTTTTGTGTCTAAGGCCCAGTCTGTATTTAGCATTTGCTCAGTTGTTTTACCAAACCCACACTGGAACAGAAAAATATGCAGTTCAAAACCACATTCTAGTACCCCGGGGCCAACACGGTACTGCCTGCAGAGTCACCCCCCCCCCATGGCCATAAAACAGCCATAAATCTATGCAGACAGCCACAATAAAACCAGAGATCAAACAAAGTGAAAGCAGCATGCAATCTGGACACTGCCATAAAATGCGATACTCAATCAAAGTGAAAGTGGCATGCAATGTAGATGGGAATTTCTGTTCCACTGTGGGTTTGGTATAACAGCAGAGCAAATGCTAGATGTAGACTGGGCCTATGTGTTCTAATCACATCCTCCTTTCTTACTGTTTCTTCATTGTTCTGACTCCCTTGTCCACTGCCTGGACCTTGTTTATAACACTGAGTGGTTTGAATGGTTTCCCTCCATTTTTATCACCACTTTCCTATACAGATTCATCAGCTGTTCAAGCTTTGTTGCATTTGAACTGGCAGGAGGGAAACGTTTTCTGGCACTTGCAGGGAACATGAGGGGAAGACAAGCACTCACAAGTTATTGATTGGAGGGATTTCCTTTTAGAGCGGTGCCAAAGGGGAGAAGAATAAAGTGAGTAAATTCTCCTCAGGCACACAAAACTTTGTGTGTGTGCACGCGCATACAAACACATACACACAGGGCAACAGTCAATGTATAGGAAAGTGATGGGGTCAGTCAGGCATGAAGCCATGACCAGGGCTTTCAAAACCACCAAAAAAAGTTAGGGTAAGACTTGGGGTGATTTCCCACAAGCGCTGCTCTGCACTCACTCTTCCCTTTGCCCCGATGGTACGTGTCAATTTCACACAAGCTGCTGCACCCACATTTTGCCCTGCAGCTTCACGTGATTTTCCCCGTGTCTATTCAATCCTGTTTTTTGAGGATTGAGTAGACGCGGGGGAAATCGCGCAAAGCTGCAGGGCAAAATGCGGCCACGCAGCAGCTTGTGTGAAATTGACACGTACCAATGGGGCAAAAGGGAGGAGTGAGCGCGGAGCAGCGCTTGTGGGAAATCACCCAAGAAGTTTCTCTGGGAGAAGAAATGAGAAGGATGAACAGTTGTAGGAATTTTTGCAGAAGTACAGATATAATCTTTACTCATTGCAATTGCTGGTTGGGGGAAATGAAATTGGAAATGAAAACCTGGTACAGTTAGCATCAATCTGGCCATAGTAAAGAATTGAAATGTGATATAACAGTACTCCCTGAATGCAGAGGAAGGGGGATTTTTTATTTGACCCAGCAGGGCTTTTTCTGCAGTCCTAGTTCTTCACCAGGGCTAGCCTGACACTTCTAGGGAGTCCACAAGCAGGACAAGAAGGCAGTGGAGGTCCTCTGCTGTTGCCCAGCAGCAACTCTAAGTTCAATGGCATATTGCCTCTGAATATGGAGGTTCCATATGTTTGTAAACAGCTAATAGCCGTTGACATGCTACTGAAAGGCCTTAATGGGCGGAAGACACCATTTTATTTATACAATAATTAAATTTAGATTGCCAGCTGACTCAGCAGATACTGAGAAATGACTTGATTTTGTACATCTGTGATCAAATATCCTGTGAGTTAAGAATGGCCTTGGCCTACTTTTCGTTATAGCATGGTGATGTCTGATAACGAATGGGGCCAGGTCTCCTCTTCAGGGACCAGGGGAGCAAAACCCTTCTGTTTGGTACAGACTGTGCAGAGATAGTCTAGTTGAAGCTAACTGAAATCAATGTAGGTCCCCCTGGCCACCAGCGAGTAGTGTGGGGGGTAGGGTTGCCAGCTCCAGGTTGGGAAACTCCTGGAAATTTGGGGGTGGAGCCTGGAGAAGACAGGGACCTCAGAGGGGTACAGTGCCAGAGAGTCACCCTCCAAAGCATCAATTTTCTCCAGGGGAACTGATCTCTGTAGTCTGGAGATGAGTTGTAATTACAGGGGATCTCCAGGACCCACCTGGAGGCTGGCATCCCTAAATCAATGGTGTTAGACTGGAGTACTTTTGCACAGGATTGCACTGTTTGAAAAAGGTATCCTCAGCCTTGTAGAGGGAAATCCACCACACCAATTAAAATCGTAAGGACAGAACCAGAGCCAGTAATGTAGAATTCTCTCATACATTGGTCTGTGGATCACTGGTATAAATTCATTAAACATATTCACTATGAAAAATGAAATTCAAATCTACACTTCTGTAGACTAGCATTATTTATTTAAAATATCTCCACCCTGCCTGATCAGTACTGTATGTGTAGAGTTCTGCTGCAGCCGACTTATGGTGACCCCACAGGGTTTTCAAGGCAAGAGATGTTCAGAAACGGTTTGCCATTGTCTTCCTCCGCACTGCAACCCAGGAATTTCTTGGTGGTCTCCCATGCAAGTACTCCCCAGAACTGACCCTGCTTAGCTTCTGAGATCTGATGAGACTGGGCTAGTCTGGGCCATCCAGTTCTGGGTTTATTAGTATTAGTAGTTCTAATATGCTGTCTACCTTCTATATGTTTGAGGAGGCTAGCTCCAAGAAAAATTTGTCAAGGTAATCTAATATTATATATAATAGAGTATTTTATATATATTGTCCCAGTATCATGCCAAATTAAGAAGTATCTAATCTCCTAGCATAGGTCAATACGCTTGATGAAACATTTAAACAATTAAATTGCAAGGAAAGTCTGATGGAATGTTCTCCTCACATGCTCAATGGAGTATTCTTTCCCAGCAATCTCAGCTATTTTGGCTATGACTTCAATGTGATCCTGAAGCTTCATGTCCAGGCAGCGTGCAAATGTCAAATTGGCCTTGGGCTTCACGTTGATTTTGATCTCATCTGAAAGCATCTCCCAATGTCGGTTGCGCATACCAGGATTACGCAGGCCTTGAATAAGGGGTATGTATGGTTTGAATTCCTCAATCTTGCCACGGATTTCCACAGCCACATCTTGGCATGCTTTATAAATTATGAAAAAGTTCCATTAAGCAGAGGTTCTAAGGGTACCACATTGCATAATACGTAGTACAGTGCAAACTAGGTCCATTGTGTGCAGAAATACAGGTCTGAATACTGTAAATGGAATGCAATATTAAATTAAGTAGTGAAAAGCATTGGGCTTCAACCATAGTTAAGTTCTTTATTTGAATGTCTGAGTTAAAATTATGTCTTCTTGTACACACAAAATTAGATCCACCGAGTCATCGAAGTAAGATCTTTCCCATGTTTTTCTCCCTCCAGTGGTTCTTTCCAACCCTGGAAAAACTTATTCCTGGGTTGCAGAATCTATGTGAACTAACAGCCATGTGGGTCAGGAAGCAGCAGAGGAGAGGGTGAATGGGATGAAATCACCCTTCCTACTTCTTCTGAACAGAAGGGGTTGAAGAGGGTAATTTTACCTCCTTTCCCCTCCCCAGTTTTCTGGGGATGGAAAAGACTATTGTTGGAAGAGGAATCAGGGAAAGATCCACAGTCCTTGAGTCCATGGATCATTAAACCTAACCCACTTATTTTATACTTGAGATTTGCTCCCTTTCAAACTGCAGTCATGGGAATGACAATGGTCACGCTCTTAAATATTCTAATTCACCACACTTTAATGTACGCTTGTGCAACCTCTGGCTGCTCTTGCAAACAGAGCAATAATACCCCAGCATTGCCTTTGACAAGATCATAATATGATATGAAAAGCAGCCAGGTTTTTGAAAAACGACTCGAATTTAAAAGCGTGCATTTTTCTAATCCTCCTGTCTGAATCACCCTTATTCATGTATTCACTCCTTCATTTCATCCTCTGTTAAGGCTTATTCACGGCAGCATTTATACTAGTTCATTGTTTAGAACAAATCAAAGTAAAAAAGGGTCAAAACCCCTCACTACTACTGAATATATTACAATGGAAATATAAAGCCAATGCTGATGATAATTTTAGAAAGAGCTTGCAGTTCTGACCTTAAAGACCAGCTGTTTTTATTCTAGAATAAGCTTTCATGGACTAGAGACCACTGTACCAATCAGGCTTTAGTTCACACACATTTACATAGCATAGAAACTTGTTAGTCTTCAAGGTGTAAGACTCCTTTGCTTTTTTTTTTCTTTCTTTTCAAAGTAGCAAAGCAAAGGAATATTAGCTGATGATTAAAAAACAACTACAGGAAATTGTTGAAAATCCAAATACCATTAAAACCAGAAATGATACCAGAAGTATATCAAAATGTAGACAGAACTTTGTTGATTCATAGTGTAACCGCTGCCAGAATCCTTTATGCCAAATATTGGAAAACAGACAACATTCCAGACTGGGCAGAATTTTTACAAAAAATGTTTAATGTTGCTGAAATGGATAAATTAACAATTTTGCTAAAAGGGAAAGATCAATCTTGTTTTGAAAATAATTGGATCAAGTTGTATAAATGGAAGAACTTAAAGGTGGAATGTTAGGCTTAAGAGTTTTGTTTGATAAATTGATACAATGCCGTTGGAAGCTTTTCTTATAATGAGCACTACATAGCTGGATATGTGTTTTTGATTAAAGCAATAAAGATTTATGACAAAAAAAGGTGTAAGACTCCTGTTTAGCTTTGCTGCACCTATCTGCAACTCTGATGAAGCATTAAGATCACTTTTCATTTGTGGTGAATGTTGATGTCAACACTAAGCTTATGAAAAATGCTCTTTTATGCTGTTAAGTTTATGTACACTTATCCTGTAAACTATTGTTTTTACTTGTTATTGGAATTTTGAAAACTGAAAAAATTATATTGGGGGGGAAAGATTTCTATAGGATGCATAATTAACTGAGTGGTTTTTTTTAAGGGTAGAGAAGAGAAGAAGAGAACAGATTGCATTTATACCCCGCCCTTCACTACCCAAGGGAGTCTCAGAGCAGCTTACACACTCCTTTCCCTTCCCCTCCCCACAACAGACACCTGTGAGGTAGGTGGGTCTGAGAGAGCTCTGACAGAGACTGCTCTTTTTCGAGAACAGTTGTGCCAGAACTATGGCTTGCCCAAGGTCATCCAGCAGGTGTAAGTGGAGAAGTGGGGAATCAAACCCAGTTCTCCCAGATTAGAGTCCGTGCACTTAACCACTACACCAAACGGGTAAGATAAAAACAGGTTGCTTACCAGTAACTGGTGATCTTCGGGTGGTAATCTGTGCATTCACACCAATGGGATCTAGTGCGCCTGCGCTGGATCTGCCGGTGCCTAGCAAGCTCTCTTAAAAGGATTTTCGTGCCTGGCCCAACTGAGCATGCTCAGGAGCCCCAGTGAGCATGCCCAGAAGGGCAGGCACGGACATCCCGCCAGTTCCTACCAACCGTATCAATCTCCTAAGAAAACAGGTAAAAGAAGACAGCAGCGGGGCAGGAGGGCGGGTGGTGTGAATGCACAGATGACCACTCGAAGATCACCAGTTACTGGTAAGCAACCTGTTTATCTTCTTTGTGGTCTCTGTGCTTCACACCAATGGGAGATTAGCGAGCAGTAGCCTACCTGGAGGCGGGTGCTGTCAGGATGATCACTGCGTAGCTGAAGACAAAATTTGACGTCCCATGTTGGTATTGATGGTCTTTCGGACGTCTAGGGCGTAGTGCCTGATAAAGGTAGTAGGCGTGGCACAGGTTGCGGCTCTGCAAATGTCTTGCAGCTGTACTCCCTTCAGGAACACAGTGGATGTAGCGACAGCCCTGGTGGAATGAGCCCATACCGGGCCTGGCAACGGCTGTTTCGCTAGTAGGTAACAGAGTTCTATCAGACCTACGATCCACTTGGATAGACGTTGGGCAGTGATTGGGGTTCCCACACGGGGTGCAGCGTATGAGACAAACAGCTTAGAGGTTTGCCTGGTGGAGC
>NW_015163147.1:203111-204347 GCF_001447785.1 Gekko japonicus
ATCGTCTTGGTGAAGACCCTTGGGGCGCTGGAAAGGCCGAAGGGAAGAGCCGTGTACTGGTAGTGGAGGTGGCCAATTGCGAATCTCAGGAATTGGCGGTGGGAAGGGTGGATAGTGACATGGAAGTAGGCATCCTGGAGGTCGAGGGTGGCCATCCAGACGCCCTCCCGGAGTAACGGCAAAATCTGCTGCAGGGACATCTGCTCCCACAGGGTGTACTGGTATCGACCCATGCAGGCGAGATAGTTAGAAGCTTTCACAGCCAACGCTCCCGTAGAGTAAAAGCGACGGCCAAACGCATCCAACTTTTTGCCTTCCCTGTCAGAAGGAGCAGATTGCGATTTTTTGGACTTGGAGGACGAGGTGACGACTAAGGAATTCGGTTGAGGATGGGTAAGGAGGAACTCTGCCGCAGTTTGCTGAATGCGGTACATGTGGTCCAGCTTTTTACTAGAGACAGGGGCGGACGACGGTTTCTGCCAAGGGTTTTTTGCGGCTTCTAGCAATACTGACGACATTGGGAGCTCGACGACTGAGGATGTATCAAGTTGGACGATGTCGTAGAGGGAATCCGTAGACTGAGGATCTTTTTGAACAATTGACAAGCCCAGCGCGTGGGCCATTCTTTTGATTAGGTCGGTGTAGGATGACAAGGTGTCTGATGGAGATATAGGAAGGTTTTGGAAGACGTCATGGGGGGGGGACGAGTGATCAGGCGACGTTGGAGCCTCGGATGGCTCGGTATCGGAACCCAATATCGATGGCTCCGAAGAGTCAGGCTCCCCAGCCGGGGCAGGCCGATGTGGAGACGGAACAGGTGGCTGGATTGGTGCAGCCGCAGTGACGGCGGACGTTCCCGACAGTGGAACAGTGTCCGGCTGAGGAGGACGAGAGACCGTTGCAGATGGTCTAGATCGCCTCGGAGAACGAGACCTGTGGGAAGATCGACAGGAGTATCTGTCCCAGTCAGTGTATTCCGTATGGCCCAGCCAAGGCATCGGAGGATGGTACGGACCGTATAGGTAACGGTGGCGGCATGCACGATCTTGGGGAACAACTCCTCGACCGAGAACCACGCGGAGAATAAGTTGACGGAAGAGCATACGTGCCCCTTCTGCAGTCAAAGGCGTCGATATCGATGGAGTCAGGCGACAGACGGGGAGGCGGACGCTCCGCATTGGATCTTGTGCATCAATGCCGATGGTCGTCGATGTCGGGAGGCTCTGAGGCAACCGA
>NW_015163147.1:204667-208053 GCF_001447785.1 Gekko japonicus
GCTGCGGAAGGAATGTTCGGTACCTTAGGTTTCGGTTTCGACCTCTCGGTATCGGACACAGACTTAACCTTCGACGTCGACGGCTTCGATGTCGATGCGTCGGCAGCGGAAGACATGGCGAAGGCGAAAATAACCGGCGGGTCAGCCATCGGTTGAAGCGCTTTCTCCAAGAGGAAAACTCTTAAACGTGCCGCTCTGTTCTTCCGAGTTTGGTTGGAAAACTGCGCACAATGTTCACAGGAGTCTGGCTTGTGGGTCTCCCCAAGACAGAAAATACAGTACTTATGGCCATCTGGAGGAGCCAATTTACTTCCACAAGTACGACAACGGTTGAAAAATCCCCACTTTTTTGACTTTTTTGTCTTCTTCTTCTCCATAGACTGAGGAGAAAAAGACCGGCGACAGGGGGGGGGGGCAGGGGCCCGAAGGCCTGGGGAAATTTTACCTCAGACGACGAAAAACAAAAAGTCTCCTTTTTTTTTAAAACGGTAAGAAAAAGGAAAACAGAAGAGAAACTGAGAGGAAAAACGAGAGCTGATCACTAAAAAGTGACAAAAAGACAGCGATCCGGCCAGACCTCTCGAAGACAGGTCTGCTCAGCGCGGCGGTAAGGAAAGAACTGGCGGGATGTCCGTGCCTGCCCTTCTGGGCATGCTCACTGGGGCTCCTGAGCATGCTCAGTTGGGCCAGGCACGAAAATCCTTTTAAGAGAGCTTGCTAGGCACCAGCAGATCCAGCGCAGGTGCACTAGATCCCATTGGTGTGAAGCACAGAGACCACGAAGAAGATCTTGCAATTCCTTGAAACCAGTTTCACACTTTGTAGAGCTGTTATGTTATCATAGTATACCAGTTCACTTCACACATATAATGAGATAATTAAAACCACAAAAAGAAGCCTAAAATGTCCATCTCACCACTCTCCAGAGCCAAAAGATTCTGCAATTACCTGGAATATCCTTGAACTGCTTCACACACTTGTGCATTGTCTTAAAAGACTCGTTGACATTCTTCTCCAGCTGCTCTGCATCAATTGCAGAAAGAGGATCATTCATCCAGCTTTCAGACCAGCGAAGCCAATCTGATGCTGTAGTCCAGAGATCATAGAATGGCTGAAAATCTTTAACCATCTTGGTCAATTTATCATACTGTGGAAAGCAAAAGAACATTGCTAACTTATGGACATACATGTCTCAAGCAAAATAGTTACTACTGTATCTTAAGCAGATAGGCTTAGTGTTTTACCATACAGTCAGAGTAAGTATAGTATGACAGCATATTATATCCCTTTCTCTTTGCAAAGACCAGTAAATAGGCATGGAGCCCTGGCCCTACTTCAAGTCTTTGATGTATTAGGCCAGGTGAAACTTTCTTCTGTCTCTAACCATGCCCAGATAGATACGATGATGCAGGCATTACCACAGCCTGTAATGTGGTCTGGCAGGAAACAGCTGGGAAACAGACAGAATGGAATAATAGCATATGAACTGCAAGGGATATACATATGTATTGGATGCACATCCATTGCCTTTCAAAATCACTGTGTGAATGCACACCTAATAATTAGTTCCACAATTATTCTAAATGAGACAGCCACAGGAAAAAAAAATGTGCTAATATAACAGTAGCGATAATAGGCACAATCCCTTTTAATTGCAAGAGGTGCTGAAGCAAAAACTCAGTATATCTTTATATGGTATTCAGGGTCCCATGGGTGGCTTGGCCATTAAGGCTCCCATGACAAGCCCCAGTGGAAATGGCCTGGGGGCTACCCCCCCCCCCGGCAAGGCCACTCTAAACCATGGACAGCCCTATGCAAGGGGTAGCAGAAGCCACTGCAAGCTGATGACCCCTGCAGTACATGAGGCAGGCAGCAGTTGCTGCTGCAAGCCTGAACCCCTGCCTCACACTAGGTGGGCAGTCGCTGCCACCCCTGCAAGTCAGCAGTCCCCTCCTGCGTGAGGTGGTTGCGAGCTACTGTACAAGAGATGGCTGCCCTCACCTCAAGTGAGATAGGAGGACACTCCTGTGAGCCTGCTCCTTCCCTCCCTGCCTCCAATGGGGGCCAGGGCCAGGCCTTCCCTTCCTCCTCCTCCCTCCTCTGCCAGAGGGCTGGGCCCCCTTTTTACTGCTGTTTTGTTCCCCCAATCCACAATGACCTACAGGTTTCTGTGACATTTCATGCAAACTGTCTGAAGGGCAATTACTTGACAAACATTTCAGGCTGGGCGCTGGAGCACCCGAGGCTGTTGGTCTTGGGTGACTTCAACGTCCATGCTGAGAACGCGGCCTCCAGCCGGGCTATGGACCTAGTGTCATCCATGGAGGCACTGGGACTCTCCCAGGTCGTTTCGGCTCCCACGCATCGGGGCGGGCACACGCTCGATTTGATCTTTGCTGCGGGAGTGACGGTGGACCGAATTACTGCCTCGGCAGTACCATGGTCGGATCACCATGCCCTGAGGGCCCGTCTGAATGTCCCACCCCGACCCTGTTTAGGTGGCGAGCAGATTTTGGCTCGCCCGCAGAGCCAAATGGATCCTGTGCGGCTCCAGATGGCTCTGTGGGACCCGAGGCCCCCTGGCGACTCGTTGGAAGAGCTGGTGGAGGACTGGAATGACCGGCTCTCCTCAGCTATCGACGAGATCGCTCCCAGGCGCCCTCTCCGCGCTCGTGATAAGCGAGCTCCCTGGTATACGCAGGAGTTGCGCTCGCTGAAGCGAGAACTGAGACGGCTAGAGAGACGGTGGCGTCGCGCTCGCGACGAGGTGTCCAGAACATCCTATAGGACGCTTATGAAAGCCTACGGGATGGCAGTCAAGGCCGCAAAGAAAGATTTCTATGCGGCCTCGATTGCGTCTGCTAGCTCACGCCCGGCCCAATTATTTAGAGTAATTCGGTCTTTGACAACTCTGCCTCAGGGCAAGGAAAATGTTAGGGAATTGGACATTGGCTGTGAGGCTTTTGCGAGCTATTTTGCAGATAAAGTCTCGGCACTCCGCCGTGCCCTCCCCACCACAATTGATACAGTTAGCGAACTTGAGGCCCCTTGCACGTCTTTGGAGCCGGGTTTAGCGTGTTTTGACCCACTCAGTCTGGAGGAAGCGGACAGGCTGTTCGTATCTGTGCGCCCAACCACATGCGACCTTGATCCGTGCCCCTCATGGCTGATTAAAGCTGGCCATGGGGGGATGCGAGGTGCTCTACGGGAGATTGTCAACAAATCCCTCATGGAGGGACGGTTCCCTGGAGCACTCAAGGAAGCGATGGTCCGCCCTCTCTTGAAAAAACCATCTTTGGACCCGGCCGAATTGGCCAACTATCGGCCGGTGTCCAATTTGCCTTATTTAGGCAAACTTATCGAGAGGGCGGTGGCGTCACAGTTAC